>NW_028321264.1:0-44790 GCF_062004578.1 Staurois parvus | reverse complement strand
CTGGACAGTGAAAGGAGAAGCAGCAGACTGATGAGCTCATCTCTCTGTCCCTCTGCTCTCTCCTCCTATCAGCACCCTTCCAGACCATCCCACCAGCCATGATCTGTCTACATTGCATAGAGAAGCACAGAGATCCAGTGATGTCACTGGGTCTAAAATAAGGCCTTTTTCAAAATGGTCGTTAGCACATTATCATGATTAGCGGGGGGGGGGGGGGGAGCAACCAGAGAAGGCAAAATAAAAGCAGATTAAACTTCATCTTAGAAACAAAAAAGCCCACACTTCATCCAATGCTGCCATTTTATTTTCTTGTTCCTCCCAAAATCTGCTAGAATGACGACCCCACCGGTCAGCCCTGTGCGCATTAGCTGCGGGTCAGACATAATGAAATGTCCCCGTATAAACCTGATGCTGCCTGACATTCATTCACACGCCAATTATCCGCCACCTTCCTGCGCCAATCTGTTCCCCTTGAACTCCGCCCCCTCTCCTTCCATCAAGCTGTCAATCAACCCTCACCTGCCATCTCCTAAATACTATGCAGGCTTCAATCTTCTCTACAATTACGCTTCCATTAGGATCGGCAGCACGAGGTCACCGCGAAGAGCGGCCAGCACAATCCCAGGCGCCAAAACCGTAAGTGTAGCAAGAGCAGGCTGGAACGAGAGGTTCTCAATCTACATCGTTCGATTGGATAATCAGCAGCGAATCGACCTGGAAATATTGAGACTAAAGTCTGAAAGTTACATAGGCGTGCCAACAAGGGGTTAAAGAAAAGAAAAAAAAAGAAGAAGAAAAGGAGTAGACAATGGACTAAAACCAGACAATCCAAAATCTTGTAATGATAGAATGGCTTAATAATCCATCTCTTTCTTCAGTAAGACCAACCATTTGTGCCAACTGTCCAGGATTGGCTGGGACAGTCCCGCATTTTTGTCCTCTGTCCCGGGCCATGTCCTCGGATCACAGCATAGTAATTCAAAAACGCATTAAGGTGGGGCGATTCTTGCATATTTAAGAGCAGGGGCGGACTGACCATTTGGAAACTCGGGCACTGCCCGAGGGCCCGAGGTCAGTAGGGGGCCCCATGAGATGCCCCTGGTACCATTTTCATAGGCTTTTTTGAGTTTGGGCAAGGACACAGGGGCCCCATGATCCCCTATTGCCTGGGGGCCCCATGAGTTGTCAGTCCGTCCCTGTTTAAGAGGGTATGGGTGGGACCAAACCATAAAATGGGCCTGATTTTGGTGTAACCACTCAAAACTGGGCGGACAAAATGCAGACTGTGGGCAGGGTTAACGGGGCCCCCAGACCATCGTATCCAACAGTATGACCCCAAAGACCACCTCCAAGATATAGAGAGCTGTGATGGTCCCGGATACGAGGCGGGAGCTGGAACCATCAATAGAAGAAGATAGAAGACGATGAGGCTGGAGCTGTTCCGGCCCCCCCAGGCTGGGAAGAAGCATATGCTGTACTGTCATTGACCCCCCTATAAGATCCAGGGAAGGAACAGAAGGAGAACATTATTAATGAGGAAGCCGCCATCTATTATTCATGGAGGAGACAAATCACTTATATGTGAACTTATCCCAAGCCACAAAAACTCTGCACAGCCCTGGCAAAGGCACAGCGGGGCAGGTGGGGGATGGGAGCGGTTTGTGAGCAACTTAAAGTTAAAGGCAAGCTCCAGACCAAAAGGAAAATGAGCATTTTTGCTGCAGATTCAGCCTTCCTATGGTTTATTGTTAAGTAGGGTCAGGGGGTAGAATATATCTGTTTCTGTATTTTCTTTGGACTTGTCACTTCCTGTCCCAGTGACAACCAGGTGTGTCAGGCTGTAATAGGTGGTCAGGAGACACAGCAAGAGAAAAAAAAGGTCCTAAACATTCCGTACTCTAAACATTACCCAAAACTAAAAACAATTCTGACTGGAGTTGGGCTAATATCATTTTATTTCCTGAAACTAAACCTCTGCAAATACAGCCAGCATGTCCCTCAATTCCAGCACTGCCCCCCTGTACCCAGCATACAGTTATACCCCCCTGTACCCAGCATACATGTACCCAGCATACAGCTATGCCCCCTGTACCCAGCATACAGTTATACCCCCCATGTACCCAGCATATTGTTATCCCCCCTTTACCCAGAACAATGGGTATTCCCCATACCTAGCATACTATTATCCCCAACATACCCCATATTTCCTTGTACCCTCCAAAGTTACCTCCTATTATGTACCCAGCACACTGATATACCCCTTGCATCCAGCTCACAGGTATACTTCCCTGTACACAGCATATCATTATAACCCCCTGTACCCCTACATCTATCCCCTAACCCCCGTACCCCTACATCTATCCCCTAACCCCCCGCATCCCTACATCTATCCCCTAACCCCCCGCACCCCTACATCTATCCCCTAACCCCCCTGTACCCCTACATCTATCCCCTAACTCTCCGTACCCCTATATCTACCCCCTAACCCCCCGCACCCCTACATCTATCCCCTAACCCCCTGCACCCCTACATCTATCCCCTAACTCCCTGTACCCCTACATCTATCCCCTAACCCCCTGCACCCCTACATCTATCCCCTAACTCCATGTACCCCTACATCTATCCCCTAACCCCCTGCACCCCTACATCTATCCCCTAACCCCCTGCACCCCTACATCTATCCCCTAACCCCCTGCATCCCTACATCTATCCCCTAACTCCCTGTACCCCTACATCTACCCCCTAACCCCCTACATCTATCCCCTAACCCCCCGCACCCCTACATCTATCTCCTAACCCCCCGTACCCTTACATCTATCTCCTAACCCCCCGTACCCCTACATCTATCCCCTAACCCCCCGCACCCCTACATCTATCCCCTAACCCCCCGTACCCCTACATCTATCCCCTAACCCCTGTACCCCTACATCTATCCCCTATCCCCCTGTACCCCTACATCTATCCCCTAACCCCTGCACCCCTACATCTACCCCCTAACCCCCCATACCCTTACATCTATCTCCTAACCCCCCGTACCCTTACATCTATCTCCTAACCCCCCGTACCCCTACATCTATCCCCTAACCCACCGTACCCCTACATCTATCCCCTAACCCCCGTACCCCTACATCTATCCCCTAACCCCCTGTACCCCTACATCTATCCCCTAACCCCTGCACCCCTACATCTACCCCCTAACCCCCTGCACCCCTACATCTACCCCCTAACCCCCTGCACCCCTACATCTACCCCCTAACCCCCTGCACCCCTACATCTATCTCCTAACCCCCCGCACCCCTACATCTATCCCCTAACCCCCATACCCCTACATCTATCCCCTAACCCCCTGCACCCCTACATCTACCCCCTAACCCCCTGCACCCCTACATCTATCTCCTAACCCCCCGTACCCCTACATCTATCCCCTAACCCCCTGCACCCCTACATCTACCCCCTAACCCCCTGCACCCCTACATCTACCCCCTAACCCCCTGCACCCCTACATCTATCTCCTAACCCCCCGCACCCCTACATCTATCCCCTAACCCCCATACCCCTACATCTATCCCCTAACCCCCTGCACCCCTACATCTACCCCCTAACCCCCTGCACCCCTACATCTATCTCCTAACCCCCCGTACCCCTACATCTATCCCCTAACCCCCCGTACCCCTACATCTATCCCCTAACCCCCTGTACCCCTACATCTATCCTCTAACCCCCCGTACCCCTACATCTATCCCCTAACCCCCGTACCCCTACATCTATCCCCTAACCCCCTGTACCCCTACATCTACCCCCTAACCCCCTGTACCCCTACATCTATCCCCCCTGTATTCACATTAGCTTCTAATACTGACTTAGCAGAGCAGCCTGAGATACGGTCATTGATGAAACCCACCAGAGAGGGGTGAGGCGTTCAGCACACCCCCCCCCCCCCCCCACAATGAGGCAGAGCACTGCGAATGCCCTCCTTTCAATCTCTCCCTTGGCACTGCCTCTATAACCTGATTAGCAGCTCCTTTCCTGTGCCAGAAGCAGCTCTGCGTGACATAAGTGAGGGAGTAATGGCCGAATCCGCAACCTGAAAGGCTGTTTTATAGGTTTAATCGCTGGAAAATGTCATTTTTTCCTACTTCCAAAGTATATACTGTGAGGAAAAAAAACTTGAATTATATTCTCCTGATCAGAACTGTAACGATTGGCTGAGCCGTCCTGCAAACATAAGATGGATCGTTTTATTGTACTTCAATGTAATAATATAACTCCCGATACTGAACGGTCACATAACGAATGTCATCACCGCGATATCACGCCATCCAACGCGGCAAACTGACCAGCCACCAGAGTACGCGCCATCATGCAATGCAGTCTCAGCACCACTTGGATCTGCAATCCTTGACTTTTTGAGAAAGTCAACGACTTGCCTATAGCTTCTTATTAGTGATAGAAAGTGGTAGCCGGCCTCGGTCTCCATAGGACGCTGCAGAGAGGCCAGCCTTGGACTTTCTCCGAGTTGGGATCTGCATATTGGGGGTCCTGGGGTTACCAAAAAGATCTGTGAAATCTCACCTACACGTTAACATGCCAATGTCATGTGTCCTCATCCTTTGCAAACCTGCATCATACATTCAAATAATCCCTGGTGATCCCGCCATTAAAGTCCGGTTATATCAGTGATATGCTCAGCTACTCCGAGGCGTGATACGGCCATTAAAGTCCGGCTATACCAGTGATACGCTCAGCTACTCCGAGGCGTGATACGGCCATTAAAGTCCGGTTATATCGGTGATACGCTCAGCTACTCCGAGGCGTGATACGGCCATTAAAGTCCGCTTATATCGGTGATACGCTCAGCTACTCCGAGGTGTGATACGGCCATTAAAGTCCGGTTATATCGGTGATACGCTCAGCTACTCCGAGGTGTGATACGGTCATTAAAGTCCGGTTATATCGGTGATACGCTCAGCTACTCCGAGGCGTGATACGGCCATTAAAGTCCGGTTATATCGGTGATATGCTCAGCTACTCCGAGGTGTGATACGGTCATTAAAGTCCGGTTATATCGGTGATACGCTCAGCTACTCCGAGGTGTGATACGGTCATTAAAGTCCGGTTATATCGGTGATACGCTCAGCTACTCCGAGGCGTGATACGGCCATTAAAGTCCGGTTATATCGGTGATATGCTCAGCTACTCCGAGGCGTGATACGGCCATTAAAGTCCGGTTATATCGGTGATACGCTCAGCTACTCCGAGGCGTGATACGGCCATTAAAGTCCGGTTATATCAGTGATATGCTCAGCTACTCCGAGGCGTGATACGGCCATTAAAGTCCGGCTATACCAGTGATATGCTCAGCTGCTCCGAGGTGTGATACGGCCATTAAAGTCCGGTTATATCAGTGATATGCTCAGCTACTCCGAGGTGTGATACGGCCATTAAAGTCCGGTTATATCAGTGATATGCTCAGCTTCTCCGAGGTGTGATACGGCCATTAACAGGCCCATGACAAAGTGCCGTAACTGACAGCAGCTAGGCTCACATGGCAGTGTGCGGAAGATGAAATGCTGGCTTTTGATTGGTAGCTATGGGAAGCGGCGCTCTGCTCGCCATCTAATGAAATATTCCAGGATGGATAGAGCCGGATCCTTCAGTAAACTGTGTGATCAGCAATTCAGCAACCGCAGGTAACATCAGAGAGGGAAGCATCGCATTAACAGCATTCCGCCAACGCACAGATTACTGGCTGAGGTCTGGACTGGAGACATTCCGGAGCCGGCTTCTCATAAACCCCACTGGCACCCATCCCAGGGTCCTGCCACTCTCCCCTCCTCCAGGGTCCTGCCAGTCTCCCCTCCTCCAGGGTCCTGCCACTCTCCCCTCCTCCAGGGTCCTGCCACTCTCCCCTCCTCCAGGGTCCTGCCACTCTCCCCTCCTCCAGGGTCCTGCCACTCTCCCCTCCTCCAATCTACTCAGATCAGGTCTCCTATATCTTCCACCCATCCTGCCACATAGATCTCAGGTGTTACATGCCTGATAACAGAAGGACAGCAGTCCCTGCTGAAAATGTGGACTGGATGCCACAGATTACAGAACCCTGCACTCAGTCCCTGCACCTTACACACGGCCCCTGCACCTTACACATGGTCCCTGCACCTTACCCACAGTCCCTGCACCCTATACACAATTCCTGCACCTTACACACAGTCTCTGCATCCTGTATATAGTCCCTGCACCTTACCCACAGTCCCTGCACCTTACCCACAGTCCCTGCATGAGTTTATTAAGCTCATGTGTTACTCCAGAGGCATTATATACAGAAATAAACGAATATCTGGGGATTCCTGAGAGTTGAGGCACCAAATAGTTTCTTACATCTTGTGAGGATGACAAGATCTCCCCCCACCAATACGAGGGTTCCCGGCTCTCTGGTGTCATGTTTGATTCATCGTACGTTATTGAGAATATAACAAAAGAGGGGACATGGAACAGGACTACGGCGAGTGATCAGAACCCATCGGGGGACATATCCATGGAACAGGACTACGGCGAGTGATCAGAACCCATCGGGGGACATATCCATGGAACAGGACTACGGCGAGCGATCAGAACCCATCGGGGGACATATCCATGGAACAGGACTACGGCGAGCGATCAGAACCCATCGGGGGACATATCCATGGAACAGGACTACGGCGAGTGATCAGAACCCATCGGGGGACATATCCATGGAACAGGACTACGGCGAGCGATCAGAACCCATCGGGGGACATATCCATGGAACAGGACTACGGCGAGCGATCAGAACCCATCGGGTGACTTATCCATGGAACAGGACTACGGCGAGCGATCAGAACCCATCGGGTGACTTATCCATGGAACAGGACTACGACGAGCGATCAGAACCCATCGGGTGACTTCTCCATGGAACAGGACTACGGCGAGCGATCAGAACCCATCGGGTGACTTATCCATGGAACAGGACTACGGCGAGCGATCAGGACCCATCGGGTGACTTATCCATGGAACAGGACTACGACGAGCGATCAGAACCCATCGGGTGACTTCTCCATGGAACAGGACTACGGCGAGTGATCAGAACCCATCTGGTGACCTATCCATGGAACAGGACTACGGCGAGTGATCAGAACCCATCTGGTGACCTATCCATGGAACAGGACTACGGCGAGCGATCAGGACCCATCGGGTGACATATCCATGGAACAGGACTACGGCGAGCGATCAGGACCCATCGGGTGACATATCCATGGAACAGGACTACAGCGAGTGATCAGAAGCCATCGGGTGACATATCCATGGAACAGGACTACGACGAGCGATCAGAACCCATCGGGTGACTTCTCCATGGAACAGGACTACGGCGAGCGATCAGAACCCATCGGGTGACCTATCCATGGAACAGGACTACGGCGAGCGATCAGGACCCATCGGGTGACATATCCATGGAAGAGGTCTACGGCGAGCGATCAGAACCCATCGGGTGACTTATTCATGGAACAGGACTACGGCAAGCGATCAGAACCCATCGGGTGACATATCCATGGAACAGGACTACGGCGAGCGATCAGAACCCATCGGGTGACTTATCCATGGAACAGGACTACGGGGAGCGATCAGAACCCATCGGGTGACTTATCCATGGAACAGGACTACGGCGAGCGATCAGGACCCATCGGGTGACATATCCATGGAACAGGACTACGGCGAGCGATCAGAACCCATCGGGGGACATATCCATGGAACAGGACTACGGCGAGAGATCAGAACCCATCGGGTGACTTATCCATGGAACAGGACTACGGCGAGTGATCAGAACCCATCGGGTGACCTATCCATGGAACAGGACTACGGCGAGTGATCAGGACCCATCGGGTGACTTATCCATGGAACAGGACTACGGCGAGCGATCAGGACCCATCGGGTGACTTATCCATGGAACAGGACTACGGCGTGTGATCAGGACCCATCGGGTGACTTATCCCACCTGCAAATGACATGTCACCTTTGGGCAAAAAGGCCATTGTACTCATCCTCAGGTTCCTTTCACACGGGCGGTCCGTTTTTTTCATCAGTTCAGTCACATTTTGTCCAAGAAAAAACCAGATCAGTTCACATCCGTTTTCTATATCAGTTTACATCTGGTTTCTGTCCATTTACATATATTTTTCATCACTTTACATCCATTTTTCATCCGCTTTTCATCAGTTTTCATCCATTTTCATCCGTTTTTCATCTTTTTACATCCGTTCTCATCCCTTTTTGTCCATTTACATCCATTTTTGTTCATTTACGTCCGTTACATCGGTTTTCATACGTTTACATCCTTTTTTTTTTGTCTGTTTACATCCGTTTTTCAGCAGTTTAATCTGTTTTTCATCTGTTTACATCCATTTTTTGTCCATTTACATCCATTTTTATCCACTTACATCCATTTTTGTTCGTTTATGTCTGTTACATCAGTTTCCATTCGTTTACATCCTTTTTTATCTGTTTACATCCATTTTCATCCATGTACATCCATTTTTGTTCGTTTACGTCTGTCACATCAGTTTCTGTGCAATTACATCCATTGTTTCCATTTACATCTGTTTGTCATCATTTTACATCCATTTTTCATCTGTTTACATCCATTTTCATCCGTTTTCATCCAAGTACATCCATTTTTGTTTGCTTACATCTGCTACATCAGTTTCCGTCCGATTACATCCCTTTTTGTCTGTTTACATCCGTTTTTTATCAGTTTACATCCATTTTTCATCTGTTTACATCCATTTTCATTCGCTTTCATCCATGTGCATCCATTTTTGTTCATTTACGTCTGTTACATCAGTTTCCGTCTGTTTACATCCTTTTCTTGTCTGTTTACATCCGTTTTTCATCAATTTACATCCATTTTTTTTTTGTCTGTTTACATCCATTTACATCTGTTTTCATCCATTTTTATCTGTTTATATCCATGTTTGTTTGTTTATGGCCATTTACATCTTTTTGTCCGTTCTTATCCATTTTTCATGTTTTTCGTCCGTTTTACATCCATTTTTCATCCAGTTTCGTCTGTTGTCATGCATTCTGTTTTTTTTTTAATTGGAATAAAATTAGGGTTTTCTTCTGTTCAAAAAAACAGATGTTAACAGATACGGACATTAACGGATGTAAACAGATGATCATTTGTTTACATCCACTAGTCCATAGAAATACATGGGGGTCTGTTTTTCATGCGGAAATGGAGAGATGAAGAACGGGCAGACGGTACTTTCATGTAAAAGGGGCCTAACACATTGATTTGAAAAATTTAAAAATGTATGTAAAAAAAAAAATCTGCAAAAGATTGCGAAGGTTAAAAAGCGGATAGATTTCAGCAGATGGTATTGTCGTGGGGGAAGGATTTCCTGTGTAGAGAAGACTTGGATTCGGGAGCAGATAGATATCCAGTCAAAGAGTCAAAATCCAGCGTAACACTCCTGACAATGAACACAATGATCTGCACAGCAGCACCTCAGACCTTCAGTTCAGACTTTGATGTGAACCTTGGAGCAGCGCGAACGTGGAATTTTCATGTAATAAAAACTTTATCACATCTGAAATCTGTAAACTGAAACCAACAACTTCCCTGTTTTTAAGTCCACAAAGAATATAAACGCACTTTTTTGCACCATATGCCCTTAAAAACTCAGATATTACCTTGCAAAATTTAACAGTGACACCACAACTGTGCTGCACATAGCCTGTGCAGAGAGCAGAGCTACGGTAGTGACCCAACAGGCCCCACCCACTACAGACCACCATGAGAAACCTACAAGAGGGGCGGAGTCAAGACCAGTCACAGTGCACAAGGAAAGAGTGCAGCCAGTGATTAGTCTTTGGAGTCAGTGGGGAGAATAGAGCCCCATCGTTGGTACCTGTCCAGAGAGCAGAGCCACGGAAGTGACCCAACAGGCCCCACCTACTGCAGACCACCTGGAGAAACCTGCAGGAGGGGCGGTATCAAGACCAATCACAGTGCACAAGGAAAGAGTGCAGCAGTGATTGGTCTTTGGTGTCACTGGTGTCAGTGGGGAGAACAGAGCCCCATCGTTGGTGCCTGTGCAGAGAACAGAGCTGCGTTAGTGACTCAACAGGCTCCACCCACTACAGACTGCCTGGAGAAACCAACAAGACGGGTGGAGTCAAGACCGTCACAGTGCACAAGGAAAGAGTGCAGCAGTGATCGGTCTTTGGTGTCATTGGTGTCAGTGGGGAGAATAGAGCCCCAGCGTTGGTGCCGGTCCAGAGATCAAAGCTACGGAAGTGACCCAGCAGACCCCACCCACTACAGACTGCCTGGAGAAACCTACGAGAGGGGTGGAGTCAAGACCTTCAGCATGCACAAGGAAAGAGTGCAGCAGTGATCGGTCTTTGGTGTCAGTGGGGAGAATAGAGCCCCATCGCCAGTGTCAGTGGAAGGAATTGTACCCCATAGTTTATATCAGTGGGAGGAATTATGCCCCATGGTTGGTGTCAATAGAAGGGAATCGTACCCGTGGTTTATGGGGAGAGAGAAAGAGAGAGAGAGAAGGAAAGAGAGAGAGAGAGAGAAGGAAAGAGAGAGAATGGGAGAGGGGGAGGGGGGAGGAAAGAGAGGGGAGAGAGAGGTAGAGAGGGGGGGAGAGGGGAGAGGGGAGAGAGAGGGGGGAAGAAAGAAAGAAAGAAAGACAGAAAGAAAAAGAGAAAGAAGAAAGAAAGGAGAAAGAAAGAAAGGAGAAAGAAAGAAAGAGAGAGAGGGAAGGAAGGAAGGAAGGAAGGAAGGAAGGAAGGAAGGAAGGAAGGAAGGAAGGAAGGAAGGAAGAAAGGAAGGAAGGAAGAAAGAAAGAAAGAAAGAAAGAAAGAAAGAAAGAAAGAAAGAAAGAAAGAAAGGAAGGAAGAAAGAAAGAAAGAAAGAAAGAAAGAAAGAAAGAAAGAAAGAAGAGAGAGAGAGAGGGGGGGGGGAGAAGAAAGAAAGAGAGAAAGGAAGAAAGAAAGAAAGAGAGAGAGAGAGAGGGGGGGGGGGAAGAAAGAGAGAGAGAAAGAAAGAAAGAAAGAAAGAAAGAAAGAAAGAGAGAGAGAGAGATAGAGAGAGAGAGAGAAAGAAAGAAAGAAAGAAAGGAGAAAGAAAGACAGAGAGAGAAAGAAAGAAAGAAAGAAGAAAGAAAGAAAGAAAGAAAGAAAGAAAGAAAGAAAGAAAGAAAGAAAGAGAGAGAGAAAGGAAGAAAGAAAGGCGAAAAAAAGAAGAGAGAGAGAAAGGAAGAAAGGAAGAAAGGAAGAAAGAAACAAAGGAGAAAGAAAGAGAGAGAGAGAGAAAGAGAAAGAAAGAAAGAAAGAAAGAAAGAAGAAAGAAAGAAAGAAAGAAAGAAAGAAAGAAAGAGCGCACCGGCCTGGTGCATTGTCCTCAAAGCTTTATGTTACTGATAGAGACATAGTAACTCGCACACCAACTGACATATCACAGCCAGACATAACAGAACCACAAGCACCAGCCTGCAGAACATAACCACTGAAGGTAGAACATGAAGGACCCTAACCAGTTGACGCGTTTCGAGGCCTTGCCTCTTCCTCAGAGCCAACAG
Source organism: Staurois parvus (assembly GCF_062004578.1). Lineage (NCBI taxonomy): Eukaryota > Metazoa > Chordata > Amphibia > Anura > Ranidae > Staurois > Staurois parvus. The sequence continues at coordinate 33,184 of NW_028321264.1, read as the reverse complement.
AAACATCTATACGAGGTTGGCAGGAGTTTTGCCTTTATTAGAATTTGTTACTATGCCCATTTTTACAGCTGACCCCCACGATTACCCATCGATGGTCTCCTTTGCTATCCCTCTGTTACCACCCCCCCCCCCCAAAGTGCATTGCTGTGGCCTGAGCAGCCCATGCCCAGGCCAAACACTGCCATTGACTCTGTGTAAGCTCCAACACCATTGGACACTGAGCTTACACAGGGTTTGAGGTATAGATCCAGCCGAGGTATAGTGGGGGCAGTGGAGAACCTTCCCATAAAGGTGTGGCCCCTCTACAGCCTGGGCCTGGAGGTATCTACCTGCTCGTTGTTGATCTTTTATCCCCTTCTCTTTCTTCTAGTAATCATCCCTGTATTCAGGGGTGTATTTACCACAAGGCAAAAAAGGCATTTTTCAGGGGGGAAGAAGGGACACACGCGGCATGGGGACCTGGTGGGTTCCGAGAGATGCTGTGGGTTTCATGACGGTGTATGCACAGCCCGACTCTTGTTCCTGGGGATGTCCGGAGCTGTGAAGGTGAGTGTCTCTCTCTCTCTCTCTTGCCATAGGGGATGGTGGGCAGTGATAGTGGAAGGCTCGGGTGGAAGGCAGGGGTGTTATTGGTCAATGTCAGGCTCTCTCTGTGGAGGGGTGCCGATTTTTGTGATGTCTAGGGCAGCAGACACCTAAATACACCACTGCCTGTATTCAAGGCGTCCCGCAGAACAGACCAGCCAGGGGTTGGGGCGCGTTGGATTCCATGACTTCCTCCTCTCGGCTCTTATCTGTATTTACCGTTGAGCTTTGTCCATGTGTGGACAGATTACGCAGAGCAGGACGGGCGATGAGGATTTTCTCGGCTCCCCGGAGCTGTTCAGCATCTTTACACTTCTAAACGCAAACTACAAAAAAAGCCGAATATTATATTCATGTCATGGAGGCCTCAAACAGAGGAGCTCAGGGCAAGGGGGGAGGGGGACGAAACGCGGTGGAATGGTACTGAAGCGTCGCCTGCTTCCCCCGCGCCAACTCTTCTTCCTTCCAGTGGGACGAATTCCTATCCCATCGTGTCTCCAGGCTGTTGGATCGAGCAGCCTTAAGCGTCTGAGAGGAGCGTGACCTCCACCAGAGCCTCTTACCGTCCGCTATTACTTCAATTTTCACACTATTGATCCGCTCTGATGTGATTTCTTGGGCTGCGGAATTTCTAAAAGGCCTTTCCGCGCTTCCCGTAGGAGGCCGACCGTCCTGCCTGATTCAGATCTCTTCACTTCATACTCTGTAGCCAGTTATCCTCGATAATGTGACACTTCTGACCGTGAACCCGGAATGTTACAAATGATGTGTGTATTTCACACCGTGCACTAAACCGTGCACTACACCGTGCACTACACCGCGCGCTAAACCGTGCACTATACCGCAGAGTACACCGCGCACTACACCGCGCGCTAAACCGTGCACTATACCGCAGAGTACACCGTGCACTACACCGCGCGCTAAACCGTGCACTATACCGCAGAGTACACCGCGCACTACACCGCGCACTACACCGTACAGTACACCGCGCTCTACACCGCAGAGTACACCGTGCACTACACCGCGCGCTAAACCGTGCACTATACCGCAGAGTACACCGCGCACTACACCGCACAGTACACCGCACACTACACCGCAGAGTACACCGCGCACTACACCGTAAACTACACTGCGCAGTACACCGCGCACATAACATCCACTCACTGTGCTACAGGAGGTACAGGAGTTCTCTCACTTCCACCAATCTCTTCTCTTTCGCTTTCTTCTCTTTCACTCTTTTCCCTTCTTTCTTTTTTCCTTTCTTTTTTTACCGCTTTCTCTTTTCTTTCACTCTCCTCCTACTCCTCCCACTGACACCAATGATGGGGCACTATTCCTCCCACTGATACCAATGATGGGGCACTATTCCTCCCACTGACACCAATGATGGGACACTATTCCTCCCACTGACACCAATGATGGGGCACTATTCCTCCTCCCCACTGACACCAATGATGGGGCACTATTCCTCCCACTGACACCAATGATGGGGCACTATTCCTCCCACTGACACCAATGATGGGACACTATTCCTCCCACTGACACCAATGATGGGGCACTATCCCTCCCACTGACACCAATGATGGGACACTATCCCTCCCACTGACACCAATGATGGGACACTATTCCTCCCACTGATACCAATGATGGGACACTATTCCTCCCACTGACACCAATGATGGGACACTATTCCTCCCACTGATACCAATGATGGGGCACTATTCCTCCCACTGATACCAATGATGGGGCACTATTCCTCCCACTGATACCAATGATGGGGCACTATTCCTCCCACTGACACCAATGATGGGGCACTATTCCTCCCATTGATACCAATGATGGGGCACTATTCCTCCCACTGACACCAATGATGGGGCACTATTCCTCCCACTGACACCAATGATGGGGCACTATTCCTCCCACTGATACCAATGATGGGGCACTATTCCTACCACTGACACCAACGATGGGGCACTATTCCTCCCACTGACACCAATGATGGGGCACTATTCCTCCCACTGACACCAATGATGGAACACTATTCCTCCCACTGATACCAATGATGGGGCACTATTCCTCCCACTGACACCAATGATGGGGCACTATTCCTCCCACTGATACCAATGATGGGGCACTTTTCCTCCCACTGACACCAATGATGGGGCACTATTCCTCCCACTGACACCAATGATGGAACACTATTCCTCCCACTGATACCAATGATGGGGCACTATTCCTCCCACTGACACCAATGATGGGGCACTATTCCTCCCACTGATACCAATGATGGGGCACTTTTCCTCCCATGGATAACAATAATGGGGCACAATTTCTTCCACTGACACCAACTATAGGGTTGATTTACTAAAACTGGAGCACTCAGAATCTGGTGCGGCTGTGTGTGGGAGCCAATCAGCTTCTAGCCTCAGCTTGTTCAATGAAGCTTTGACAACTAATCCCGAACGCTGACTGGCTTCTATGCAGAGCTGCACCAGATTTTGCACTCTCCAGTTTTAGTAAATCAACCCCTATGATTCGTACAACGGTGTCATCTCAGTCCAGGAAGTAGATGGTGACCCTGGGTGATGGCTGAACAAAGATGGCACGGTCCTTCTGCAGAGAAAGGAAGATGGTGTCATTGCCGGGGGGGAGTCCTGTGATCTCTATGAGAGGGAATACACACCTAAGCGATCATGTACTGAACATGAAAACCATCCCTATGAGATGGCAGCTTCTAATCAAGCCCAGGCGGGAGTGGGTTAAATTGGCGCCGTTCCGTACGCCCCTCATCTCAATCTGGCAGACCAGCAATTCGGAGTTGTTAACATCAGCCGGCGAGCTCCTTTTTACACGCCGTTCACGCGCTGCGCTGGGTAATCTGCACACCTGGTGTCATTAGAATCTGATTCAACACAAACACTTTGTAGCACTTAGGAGGGAAAACAACTGTAATTTCGCCTGCTGCCAAAAAGAAAACGCTGGAAACGCTCGCGCCCAAGCCCCCCCCCCTCCCCCACCCTCGCAGCACTTTCACTTTCCTGACCACTTTTTTCCTATTTCTTCTCCATCTAGTTTGGGGGGGGGGGGTTAAAAAAAAGAGGCAGATCGCCCCAAAAATCCTGGAGAGAGAGCGTCAGGAGGCGGAGGAGCCGGTAATTATGTATGGAATGATCACACCTGTTTCCTGCCTTGCTGTATCTGTTGTAATGCCAGGGATTTGTACAGCGGGGGTGGGGGGGCACAGTTCCGGCACCTCCAGTACTGAATGTATGTAATGGCAAGGGGCGCTGGAGTGGGCTGCAGGGTCTATTGCTGCTGGCTGCTGGGGGATCTATTGTTGGTGGAGGTGATCTATTTCTGCGGGGGTGTCTATTGCTGCCGGGGAAGTCTATTGTTGCTGGGGTGCGTCTTATTTTGGAGGGGGGGGGGTCATTTGTTCCTGAGAAAGATCTAGTGTTGAGGTAGGGTCTATTGTTGCTCGCTGCTGAAGGGTCCATTGATGGCTATGGAGAGATCTGTTGTTGTCTGGGGGTTTGTTGTTGCTGGAGGAGGGGTAGTTTGTTGTGGGTGGTCCGTTGTTGCTGAGGGATCTGTTGTTGCTGCAGGGGATCTATTTTATTTCTGTTCCGGCACCTCCAGTACTGAATGTATGTAATGGCGAGGGGTGCTGGAGTGGGCTGCAGGGTCTATTGCTGCTGGCTGCTGGGGGATCTATTGTTGGTGGAGGTGATCTATTTCTGCGGGGGCATCTATTGCTGCCGGGGAGGTCTATTGTTGCTGGGGTGCGTCTTATTTTGGTGGGGGGGGTCATTTGTTCCTGAGAGAGATCTACTGTTGAGGTAGGGTCTAGTTGCTCGCTGCTGAAGGGTCCATTGTTGCTCGCTGCTGAAGGGTCCATTGATGGCTATGGAGAGATCTGTTGTTGTCTGGGGGTTTGTTGTTGCTGGAGGAGGGGTAGTTTGTTGTGGGTGGTCTGTTGTTGCTGAGGGATCTGTTGTTGCTGCAGGGGATCTATTTTATTTCTGTTCCGGCACCTCCAGTACTGAATGTATGTAATGGCAAAGGGTGCTGGAGTGGGCTGCAGGGTCTATTGCTGCTGGCTGCTGGGGGATCTATTGTTGGTGGAGGTGATCTATTTCTGCGGGGGCGTCTATTGCTGCCGGGGAGGTCTATTGTTGCTGGGGTGCATTTTATTATGGTGGGGGGGGGTCATTTGTTCCTGAGAAAGATCTACTGTTGAGGTAGGGTCTATTGTTGCTCGCTGCTGAAGGGTCCATTGATGGCTATGGAGAGATCTGTTGTTGTCGGGGGGTTTGTTGTTGCTGGAGGAGGGGTAGTTTGTTGTGGGTGGTCCGTTGTTGCTGAGGGATCTGTTGTTGCTGCAGGGGATCTCTTTTATTTCTATTCCGGCACCCCCAGTACTGAATGTATGTAATGGCGAGGAGTGCTGGAGTGGGCTGCAGGGTCTATTGCTGCTGGCTGCTGGGGGATCTATTGTTGGTGGAGGTGATCTATTTCTGCGGGGGCATCTATTGCTGCCGGGGAGGTCTATTGTTGCTGGGGTGCGTCTTATTTTGGTGGTGGGGGGGGGTCATTTGTTCCTGGGAGAGATGTTGAGGAAGGGGTTTACTTTGCTCGCTGCTGAAGGGTCCATTGATGGCTATGGAGAGATCTGTTGTTGTCGGGGGGTTGTTGTTGCTGGAGGAGGGGTAGTTTGTTGGGGGTGGCCCGTTGTTGCTGATGGATCTATTGTTGCTGCAGGGGGGTCTATTTTACTGCTTTTCTTATCATTTACAAGAAGATAGAAATAATAAAAATAAATAATTAATAGAAAGAATAAACATTTCTAAACCCAAGAACAAAAGAACGGGCGGCTCTACGGATGACAAGCGCCCCAAAGCAGCTCCGGCACCTTTTGGTCGTGGCGCGTCAAATGTTTTTTTATTTTCTCAGCGGGCGTTTTGGTCGTGTTTGTATCGCGTTTTCTCAAACGCACGGAAAAAATACACGTCTGCTACCCACACTTATCAATCAATGGCACTGCAAGGGGCGACCTGCAATTGCAGCGCGCTGCGGAAACGTGCGGCAAAAACACACATTTGTCTGTTTAGTGTGGATGCGACTGCGACTGCTGAAAAAAAAATGAAACTGGAGATTTATTTAATAATTTCAGGTACTTATATAGAACATCCGCATTCCCTCCGCCACCGAACAAACCGCCTTGGAAATGGTGACAATGGACGGCGCGGGGATCACCCAACGTAATGGACCCACAAAAGCCTTGGAGCGCTGTGCTAACAGAGAAATGTGCTGAACAATGCGGCTGGTTAATGCGGGAATCTTTATTATCGGATTATTTAATAAGGAAAAGACCTTTGTGCAGCTTCCATCAGACCATAGCAACCAATCAGAAGTCATTTCTCTTCCATCAGACCATAGCAACCAATCAGAAGTCATTTCTCTTCCATCAGACCATAGCAACCAATCAGAAGTCATTTCTCTTCCATCAGACCATAGCAACCAATCAGAAGTCATTTCTCTTCCATCAGACCATAGCAACCAATCAGAAGTCATTTCTCTTCCATCAGACCATAGCAACCAATCAGAAGTCATTTCTCTTCCATCTGACCATAGCAACCAATCAGAAGTCATTTCTCTTCCATCTGACCAATGTATTCCAAATTCGGATTGGTTATTCCCTGTTAATTATAGGGATAGACCAAGGCAGGGGCGGACTGACCACTTAGCCACTCGGGCACTGCCTGAGGGCCCGGGGTCAGTAGGGGGCCCCATGAGATGCCCCCGGTACCTTTCATAGGCTTTTTTGGGAGTAGTTTGAGTGTGGGCGAGGACACAGGGGCCCCATGATTTCCAATTGCCCAGGGACCCCATGAGTTGTCAGTCCGCCCCTGGACCAAGGCACCCATGTTAGAGGCACTGGAGTGTTCATTTCATCGGGGACATCAGTGTTCAGTTTTCCTGAATTATCTTCAATCCAACATTCAAATTGTTACTTTATGTCCTAATTTATTATTTATTTCAGGTACTTCTATAGTGCTTTCAATTTATGCCGCGCTTTACATGTATATTGTACATTCACATCAGTCCCCGCCCCCGAGGAGCGTACAATCTATTGTCCTTCACATTCATACATACACATACTAGGGCCAATTTAGACAGGATCCAATTCACCTACCAGCATGTCTTTGGAGTGTGAGATGAAACCGGAGTACCTGAAGGAAACCCACGCAGGCACAGGGAGAACATGCAAACTCCAGGCAGGTGGTGCCGTGGTTGGGATTCGAACGGACGACCCGAGTACTGCCAGGGGGAAGTGCTAACCATTTTATCTCTATTATTTATTTATTTTACATATTTCCCATTCTTCTAGGACGACGTATCCAGCCACCGCTGCCTTCTGGGATGTCTATGTCATACATGCCCAGGCAGTGAGCCAGATTGCATGCATGCACACACGTGTTGTGGGCAGGGGCGGACTGACAACTCATGGGGCCCCCAGGCAATAGGGGATCATGGGGCCCCGGTGTCCTTGCTCAATCTCAGAAAAGCCTATGAAAAAGGTACCAGGGGCATCTCATGGGGCCCCCTACTGATCCCGGGCCCTCGGGCAGTGCCCGAGTTTCCAAATGGTCAGTCCGCCCCTGGTTGTGGGTCTCTCCCGGAAAACATGTGTGCATGTGAGCTGGCATGTATGCACAATGGAAGTATCTCCTTTCAGGCTGGTTTCACACATGTGTGGTGCGGTGCATCACATGTGATTCGCATGAGAACCGCACCGCATTCCTGTTCAAGTCACATGTGAATTCTGTGCGGTGCGATTGGAGCCGTACAGAGGTGCGGTAAATCCCATGTGATTAGCACAGGAACCACACTCCTGTGCGAATCACATGTGATTTGTATGTGGTGTGGTCGGAGTCGTACATTTTGTAATCGCACTGCACCCGCCCCAAAAACGTGCAGGACCCTTTTTTTGGTCCGCACTAGAATCAGATCGCACGGCTAGTCACACTTATGCAATCTGATTCTACAAGTCGCACTGCGTTCAAATATCTTACCCCATCTCATCGCCGTACTGGGCTTGAAGTCTTCTGTAGATATTGGTGGGTTTTATGCCTTCGTTCACAAGAAATGTCATCACCACCCCAGGGGCGGACTGACCATTTGGAAACTTGGGCACTGCCCGAGGGCCCGGGGTCAGTAGGGGGCCCCATGAGATGCCCCTGGTGCCTTTTTCATAGGCTTTTTTGAGTCTGGGCAAGGACACAGGGGCCCCATGATCCCCTATTGCCTGGGGTCCCCATGAGTTGTCAGTCCGCCCCTGCACCACACGCGGTTCTATGACCGCACTAACACTGCTGTCTGCCATCTTGATTAATGGTCTCTGGACTGGCCCGCCACATGTGCGCCGAATGTCAGTGATAGCACACACATGCCACTTACTGCGTGTAGCACCGCCACACCGGCATCCCTTTTTATACCTGGAAGTTTGACTTGTTTGACCTGAACGCCCCTCGTACTTCTGAAGACTTTGACTCTTCCATGGCCATCACACCACCAAGGAGACATCTCTCCGCCCCCGAGCGCCTTCATAGAAAATCTTTCCTGATATTACCCCCCATTCTGCCCTCTGCTTTATGTTGGCCAGAGGCGTCCCTAGGGTTGGTGTCACCCGGTGCGGTAACATGTGGTGTCACCCGTCCAGAGAGGAAGGAGCGGTGCCGGTGTAGCGGTAAAATGAGTATCCCATGAAGATATGTATCTCCTGAAGCAACTGCCCATGTGCCAGTTTCAGGCCGAAGAAGCCAATCTCTGACTTTAGCACAGAGCCGGAAATCGGCTTCTTCGGCCTGAAACTGGCACATGCTCAGTTGCTTCAGGGAATACTAATTTTACCGCTACACCGGGGCGGGGGCAGCTGTCACTGTGCCGGGGTAGAGGCAAGATGTGTCTCCCATGTAGATATGCCCCCCCTGAAGCAACCGCGCATGTCCTGGTTTCAGACATAAGAAGCCGATCACCGATCACCAATTGTAGCACAGATCTGCCACAATTAACCCCTTTTAGGCTGCACCACTGATTATTGGGGAGCATAATGGATCAGAGAGAGGACAGTTACATGGGGGGGAGTGACATGGGGAGTACAGACACGTGGGGAGGACAGTGACGTGGGGGGGGTCAGTGACATGGAGGGGTCTGTCAGGGATCCTAGCCGCTCGGAGGTGTGCGTATGCGCAGATCGCCAACTCGCACTAGCCGGCAAGCACTGAGACTCAGGAGATCGCGGCAGCAGCCGTGCATGCGCACTTGCGATTGCGGACACGCGCCTGTCACCCAATGAGAGCACAGGGCGCCCTATTTAAACCAGCCCTGTGCATCTCAAAATCGCCTTATGTTCTTGTTCCCTTGTTTCTGATTGCCTTGTTGCCGACCCGGCCTGATCCTAATACCATTGTTCTCTCCAGCCCTGACCCTTGGCTCGTCCTAACCATTCTCTGCCTGCTCCCATTGCCTGACCTCCTGTTGCTGAACCCGGCTTGTGATCGGACTATTCTTTGCCTACCGATCTGTACTGCCCGCTCCGCTGTTACCAACCCGGCCGGCCTGACCACGCTATACCTCCACATCTGGCTCCTACCTGCTCTACGCCATTGACGGCTGCCTTTACCACAGCTGATGTTACTCAGGGGTCACAACCTGGTCTCAAGCTGCTTCAAGTCCATCCCCACCATCAGAGGCTCTGGTGAACCAGCAGACTGAGGCTTAGACTCCGTGCCCTGAGGGACTCCGGCCAGTGGGCCACTAGAGGCTACCGTCAGTCGGCCTGACAGGGCCGTTGTAGCGGCAAGATGTGTATCCTATGCAGATATGTCCCCCCTGAAGCAAATTGGCATGGAAGGGGTTACTTCACCAAAGGTACATGGTCAGATACAGTAGTTCTATCATCGATTGATCGTGCCTGAAACTGGGACATGCGCAGTTGCTTCAGGGGGGACATATCTACATGGGAGACACATCCTGCTCCTGCACCCCCTGTAATGGTGTCACCCGGTGTGGCCCGCACCACCCTAGGGACACCACTGATGTTGGCTCATCCATTTCCAGCAGCGGCCACCCCACAAGTGGAACTCCGCATCGCTCGAAGAGATTTACAAACTAGAAAGGAGCATCAGAGCGAGTTAGAAAAAAAAAAGAGAAAAGAAAAGGTGCCAAGAAGCAGATTAGCGAAGCCGGGAGTTCACAGCTGTGGACAGAAGATGCCAATCTGTTCGGCGATTTAAGGGGAAGGCGGCGGCGGACAGCGCGGTGACAGCTTCAGAAACGTGCTGAGAAAATCAAACTAATTTCTCTTTAGAATAGAAGGCTGAACCGCGGCTTGCTGGAAGGGGGGCGATAACGCCAAGCCGAGAGGCGGACAGAAGGGGAGGTAATAGAAATTTCCTTGTCGGGCTCCACTTTATCAGGACACACAGACCCCGGAGGAGATGAACACCTTAAATCCGGGGGGGGGGGGGGGGGGGGCTCTGCTCGCTCACAGGGTAAGCGGAACTGAGGCTTTAGCACTTCAAATCCAGCGCACATAGAAGAAAGGGCAGAGGACGGGGAGCCGGGTGGGAGCTCAGAGCTGGATTACGCAGCCATCCAATTGGGTAGTGCCAGGCACAGCTAATGCGAGCGGACGGCTTAAGATTTGCTTGTTACAAGCTCAGTTTGCCGGTTCCTTCGCAGGCCGCGCGCTCGCTCGCTGGTACTAAGAATGAACTTCTTGGCAGCAACAGAAACTGCTCCTGCTTCCCCTACGCTGCCAAATCCAGGAGAACCAAAAGATGGGGGGGGGGAGGGACCCTGATGTAACTTCTAGTAATGAATCTCTAACAAGCTGCAATGTACTGCAACACTTTCATTTTTTTAAGTTTTATTAAAAAGCCGTCCTTGAACTCCAGTCAGTGACTCTGCCTAGGCTGAGCTGATGTCTTCACTCTGCTGCTGGCAGGAGGAAGCATTTCCCCAGTCTCCCCTCCCCCCCAGTAATACAGATCTGCCTCTGTAGAAACCTCTCACCTTGTGACTACAAAGTGATACCTCCAAGCTATGGATGGAAAGAAAACAGATCACCCCACCGGCAAGTGAGAAGACGGGAGCCCGAGCGATTCCAGTATCAGCCAATACAAGTGAAGGGATGAATGCTGCTCAACCAACCAGGGGTCCAATGTTGAGAGATGGCCTTAGCTGCCATTGTGGCTACGCCCACTAATGCGGTTCATCCTGCCCAGCAGAGATCTGTGATGGGTGGGGCAAAACACGTCAGAGAGGCCAGAATGGTGGCTGGGGCCATTCCTCAACATTGGACCCCTGGAGTCGGTTGAGCAGCGTGCATCCCTTCACTTGTATTGGCTGACAGTGGAATCGCTCGGGCTCCCCTCTTCTTACTTGCCGGTGGGGTGATTATTTTTCTTTCCATCCATAGCTTGGAGCGGCGCCACAAGGTATAACTTTGTAGTCACAAGGTGGGTGGTTTCTACAGAGGCAGATCTGTGTCAGACATTTGTGAACACAGCCAAGAACTGCAAAGGCACCATATTTTCATGACTGTGTCATCTCTGAGTCCAGGAAGTAGATGGTGACTCTGGATGATACCTGAACAAAGATGGCACCATCACTCAGGAGAGAAAAGCAGACGAAGGCATTGTCGGAAGGAGTGTGGCAGCACCCAAATATTGTAGAGTTCACCTTAAGCTTTAACATTTCTAACAGCATCTGTTTGCAAAGCAAGGTCATCAACTCACTGCCCTCCTCCCGTATTTCCTGTGGAATAATGTGTACCAGTCTGTAGATGGCACTCTTATTTTCAGCTGAAGATAGTTTATCTAGCAAGACCATATCCTGCACTGCTTAGAAAGTCTTTTTAAATGTACAGAAAGTGAAAGAGGAAATATATGCATTGTGATGTAATTGCTGAGATGTATAACCTGCAAGATACTTTTCAAGGCACTTAGCTGGCTGACACGAGTCCTTGCTAAGTAAAAAAAAAAAATTTAAAAAATCTAATTTTGTCATAAATTTCAGCCAAAATGTATTCTGCTCCATGTCTTTGCTAAAAAAATAATCCCAATACATGTAAATTAATTGGTTTACTTGAAAGTTATAGCGTCTACAAATGGCGGTATAGATACTGGATTTTTCTTTTTTTTTTTTAGTAGTAATGGCGGCGAACAGCGACACTGGGGGGGGGGGGGGGAGACTGACTTGGTGTCACTGACATCCCCAGTGGCACCAATACAGTGATCAGTGCTAATAAAAAGCACTGACACTGTACTAATGGCACTGGGCAGGAAGGGATTAACATCTGGGGCCATCAAAGGGTTAACTGTGTGCTGTGCTTTACACTGTAAGCACATTGCTTTGTATGGTTCTGCTACGCGGAGCCATACAAAGCAGTATGCAGGAGCTGACGGGGGAGAGATCTGTATTGTTTACATAGAGGTCTCTCCCCCCTCCGTGCTACACGGAGATCGCCGGGTGTTGGCGGGACCCAGCGATTGACAGCCGAGGCCATGAATGGCGTGCCCCCTACCCAGACCTGCAAAATCACCCGTGCCTCACCGGGTGGGACCCAGCGATTGACAGCCGAGGCCATGAATGGCGTGCCCCCTACCCAGACCTGCAAAATCACCCGTGCCTCACCGGGTGGGACCCAGCGATTGACAGCCGAGGCCATGAATGGCGTGCCCCCTACCCAGACCTGCAAAATCACCCGTGCCTCACCGGGTGGGACCCAGCGATTGACAGCCGAGGCCATGAATGGCGTGCCCCCTACCCAGACCTGCAAAATCACCCGTGCCTCACCGGGTGGGACCCAGCGATTGACAGCCGAGGCCATGAATGGCACGCCCCCTACCCAGACCTGCAAAATCATGTGATTTTGCGCACCCGTGCCGCCCCGTAGCAGTATTTCGGCTATAGGGCGGCGCGGAGATGGTTAATATGCTGCATTAAACATGAAAACTTCCATCTGCTGCTCGGCCAGATTTAATATAAAGAGTCTGCTGCCTTCTCTTTGAACATTGATTCCGATTTGTTACATTGTTAATATGAAATAAACAAAGATCCCGGCGGTGTAAGCAGTTTGTATTATGTTTTCTCCTATGCCTGGCTGGCGCCATGTCGGGGCTATAACCTGCCTGGCTGATTTTAATTTCACACAAGTAGATTAAAGCTGAACTCCGGCAGATTCAGGAAAACGCCAATTAACGTCTTCCTGCAGTCATTAGGGGAAAGGTGTTTTGTATTTTCCAATCCATTTGGTGCGAAATCTGAAATCTGTCTGCGGATCAGCCTCGTGTCATCCTCTGTACAGAATTTCAAGCTCTGGCGCAGTGCACACCCTGAGAGCAGGCAAGAGCAGAGTGACCACTCAGCAGTCTGTCCAGTCAGCATGTTGGGGGCGTGGTCCTGACCAGGCCGTGCTGCTGTTGCTGCAGGGAGGTCAGGGACCGGTCTGTGCAGTGTATGGTAGGGGTGCCTGGATCAGTACGATGGCTGGGCATGGTAAAGAATCTTTGAAATCACTGACCTATATTACTGGAAGGACTAGTTTAGACAGTTGAGACACGTTCTTACCACCCCCCCCCCCCCTTGCTTTAGCTGGAAAAGCAGCAGCATCCAGAAATTCTTAGAATCAGCCATGACACCTTCTCCTTAGAAACATCTAAACGTTAATTAGAAAATAAATATTTATGTGTGTATCTAGGCATGGTGTGTGAATGGGAACACACAACAAAAGAGGGTTTTCTCAAATTTGATTTATTAGTGGAAATACCCTTTAAGGTAACCTTCAGTTTTTGGTGACATCACTGTTGCCGCGCGGGGGTGGGGTGGGGGAACTAAACAAAGTATTATGGTATCTACAGGCATTTCACAATACAACTGACCTCTCTGGTATGCGACAAATGTAACATTCCAATTAGACATACAGCAAGCTGGTCTAACTGGTGCGCGACAGCCCTGACGTAAGATTGTGCTCCAGGGGACAGCGCACACTGTTGCTTGCTCAAATCTATAGCAGGGGTCTCCAGACTATGGCCCGCGGGCCACATCTGGGTATCTACCCGGCTCACGGCTAGGGTCAGTGGTCTATCAATGTGTACGGAGTGAGGATGAAGGTCAACAGAGGCTGCCTACACCTACTTCTGATGCAAGGGGGTACACTGGCAGGGATCCAGATCCAAGGGGGGACTCTGGCGGGGACCCAGATGCAAGGGGGGACTCTGGCGGGGACCCAGATGCAAGGGGGGATTCTGATTGGAACCAAAATGTAAGGGAGGACTCTGATGGAGATCCTAGTTGGGACCTGGATGTACGTGGGGACTCAGGTGTAAGGGGAGACTCTGATGGGGACCCCGATTGGGACATGGATGTAAGGGGGGGACTCTGATGGGGACCCAGATGCAAGGGGGGACTCTGATTGGAACCAGAATGTAAGGGAGGACTCTGATAGAGATCCTAGTTAGGACCTGGATGTAAGTGAGAATTCAGATGTAAGGGGAGACTCTGATGGGGATCCTGATTGGGACATGGATGTTAAGGGGGGACTCTGATGGGAACCCAGATTCAAGGGGGGTGTCTGATGGGGTTCCTGATTGGAACCTTGATGCAAGGGGGGGGGGGGGTCTCTGATGGGGTTCCTGATTGGGACCTGGATGCAAGGGGGTCTCTGATGGGGACCCTGATGTAAGGAAGGACTCTAATGGGAACACTGATGTAAGGGGGGGTTGAGTTTGATGAAGCCCCTGATTGGGACATGGATGTAAGGGGAGTCTCTGATGGGGACCCTGATGTGAGTAGGGACTCTAATGGGGACCCTGATGTACAGAGGGGGGGTTGAGTCTGATGGGGACCCTGAATGGGACCTGGATGCAGGGGGAGTCTCTGATGGGGACCTTGATGTGAGTAGGGACTCCAATGGGGACCCTGATGTACAGAGGGGGGTTGAGTCTGATGGGGACCATGAATTGGAACATGGATGTAAGGGGGGTCTCTGATGGGGACCCTGATGTAAGGAGGGACTCTAATGGGGACACTGATGTACGGGGGGGGGTAGAGCCTGATGGGAACCCTGATTGGGACATGGATGTAAGGGGGGGGGTCTCTGATGGGGACCCTGATGTAAAGAGGGACTCTAATAGGAACCCTGATGTACAGAGGGGGGTTTGAGTCTGATGGGGACCCTGAATGGGACATGGAATTAAAGGGTGTCTCTGATGGGGACCCTGATGTAAGGAGGGACTCTAATGGGGACACTGATTTACAGGGGGGGGGGGGTTGAGTCTGATGGGGACCCTGAATGGGACATGGATGTAGGGGGGGGTCTCTGATGGGGACACTGATGTACAAGGGGGGGGTTGAGTGTGATGGGGACCCTGATTGGGACGTGGATGTAAGGGGGGGTCTCTGATGGGGACCCTGATGTAAGTAGGGACTCTAATGGGGACACTGATTTACGGAGGGGGGGGGTTGAGTGTGATGGGGACCCTGATTGGGACATGGATGTAAGGGCGGGTCTCTGATGGGGACCCTGATGTAAGTAGGGACTCTAATGGGGACACTGATTTACGGAGGGGGGGGGTTTGAGTCTAATGGGGACCCTGAATGGGACATGGATAAGGGGGTCTCTGATGGGGACCCTGATGTAAGGAGGGACTGATATACGGGGGGGGGCACCGATGGTTGTTTTTTCAGGCCATGAATATTTGAAATGATACGAAGCAGCCCTCGTACTGACAGGTTTGGGGTCCCGGTATCTATAGGACTCACACACACTGGAATCATGAGACAAGACGTTGCTTCAGCTTTTCCATTGTTTGGATTACACGGCCCCATTGAGAGGCAACACGGAGGGGTGACATTTATCAGACGGAGCGAATATTGACAAGGATTCATCATTATCTATACATGGATGGATGTACAAGTCTCGGCTCGGCTGGATCAATGACTCCCCGTCCAGTCACCCGTCACCCTGTGATGTATACATTGTAGTCATGCAATGGAAACAAATGTTAATTGAGTCCAACTTAATTAAAGAGAGATTGACTCCCAGCCGCTGTTCTTCACACACATTGTTTGCAAACGTTCCACCGCTTTTACAAAGAACCAGAGAGCCCTGAAATGCTTTATTCTGAAGTCTGAGAACCGGCCAGAAGAAAAATGCTATTTGTACTTAAACTGGCCGGATACAAACCCCCCCCCCCCCCTCATCCGGGAAAATCGATAAAGGTCTCCGTCTGCTTGGTGGGTGCAGGGCCCTTAAAGGGACTTAATGAGACAGAAATATGGAAGCTGAATATGCCAACACCGGCTCATCACCCTTATCGTAAAGAAAGTAGGCAGGATTTTTTAAGATTTCACTGGCTGCATGCTTAAAGTCCAACACCAGACTTTTTGTCCGGGTATCGTCACTGAGAACTGACGCCTTCACCTGTCTGCCATGGCGACTCCCATATCTATATCCTCGCTAATATAACTTGTGACTTCATGCGGGTCGGTCAGCTCTGATGAAGAGGGCTTGCCCTCGAAACGCATCAGTTTGCAGAACGAATGAAGGTTGCTGAAGCAGTCCTACGGTTGGTCACCTTGGGGGGATCCATGCATGGACGAATGCTGTTTTTTTTCTTCAAAGTACCATTGTATTTGAAGTAGTTATTATTATTATTAGTATTATACAGGATTTATATTATTATTATTAGTATTATACAGGATTTATATTATTATTAGTATTATACAGGATTTATATTATTAGTATTATACAGGATTTATATTATTATTATTATTATACAGGATTTATATTATTATTATTATTATACAGGATTTATATTATTATTATTATACAGGATTTATATTATTATTATTATTATACAGGATTTATGGCGCCAACAGTTTGCTCAGCGCTTTACAATATAACGGGAGACAATACAGCAACAATACAGTTCAATACAAGAGGGATAGGAGGGCCCTGATCCTGGGAGCTTACAATCTAGGAGGGAGGGGCTGGTGGTACAAAAACAGAATAGAAGATTCCGTTATTAGCTGAAGGCGGGATAGACATCCCTGAAGAGATCGGTTTTCAGGGATTGCCTAAAAGTGGGCAGAGTAGGCGATAGTCAGATAGATTGGGGTAAAGAGTTCCAGAGAATGGGGGAGGCTGTGGAGAAGTCCTGGAGATGAGCATGGGAGGAGGAGACAAGGGAGCTAGAGAGTAGGAGGTCTTGCGAGGAGCGGAGAGTACGGATTGGGTGATATTTGGAGACAAGATTGGTGATGTAATTTGGGACGGAGTTATAAATGTCTTTTTATGTCATTGTGAATGTTTTATTCGTTGGGCAATGGGAAGCCAGTGGAGGGATTGGCAGAGAGGGATGGAGGACACTGAGCAGAGGCCAGTGGAGGGATTGGCAGAGAGGGATGGAGGACACTGAATGGAGGCCAGTGGAGGGATTGGCAGAGAGGGGTGGAGGACGCTGAGTGGAGGCCAGTGGAGGGATTGGCAGAGAGGGATGGAGGACACTGAGTGGAGGCCAGTGGAGGGATTGGCAGAGAGGGGTGGAGGATACTGAGCAGAGGCCAGTGGAGGGATTGGCAGAGAGGGATGGAGGACACTGAATGGAGGCCAGTGGAGGGATTGGCAGAGAGGGGTGGAGGACGCTGAGTGGAGGCCAGTGGAGGGATTGGCAGAGAGGGGTGGAGGACACTGAGTGGAGGCCAGTGGAGGGATTGGCAGAGAGGGGTGGAGGAAATTGAGTGGAGGTCAGTGGAGGGATTGGCAGAGACGTGTGCAGGATATCGAATGTGTGCGTGTATATGTGCATGTATGTGTGTGTGTATATATGTGTATGTGTGCGTGTGTGTGTATATATATGTGTGTGTGTGTATGTGTGTGTATATATATATATGTATGTGTGTGTATGTATATGTGTGTGTGTGTGTATGTATATATATGTATGTGTGTGTATGTATATGTGTGTGTGTGTGTGTATATATGTGTGTGTATGTTTATGTATGTGTGTGTATATGTGTGTGTGTGTGTGTGTATATATGTGTGTGTATGTTTATGTATGTGTGTGTGTCTGTGTGTAGGGGGGGGTTTGAGTGTAGGATGTTGGGGAACATGTTCAAGGCCGTAACATGAAAGGAAGACTTTAATCACTTTCCATCATTCAATATATGACGATAGGTTTGTGGGCACCTGAGCATCATATGATCTTGTTGGATATCCAATTCCAAAACCATTGTCATCACTATGAGGTTGGGTCCCCCCATCCCATCCCCCCATGGCCATGAATATGGAGTTACGCCCCCTTTACAAATATCACATTCTCCACTCTTCTGGGAAGACTTCCCCCAACATTATGAAGGGTGTTTGTGAAAATGTTTTCCCGATTTGTGAGATTATGTACTGTCACTAGATGAGAAGACCTGGCTCGTATGTTGGGCCTCACATTGGCCACCAAAAAAAAGACCCGACTTGTGGTCGACTCTCCAATTCTACCCAGAGGTGTTCAGTAGGTTGAGGTCAGGACACTCCATTTCCTCCGCACCCAACTGGTCAAATCTTGTCTTTTAAAAAGGACCTTCACCAAGTGTTACCACAAGTCTAGAAGACCACAATTGTCTTTGATGTAGTATTACCAGAACCAGGGGAGGACTGACCATTTGAGCACTCGGGCACTGCCCGAGGGCCCAGGGTCAGTAGGGGGCCCCATGAGATGCCCCTGGTACCTTTCATGGGCTTTTTTGGGTGTGGTTTGAGTGTGGGGGAGGACACAGGGGCCCCATGATCTTCTATTGCCCAGGGGCCCCATGAGTTCAGTCCACCGCTGACCAGAACCCTTCACTGGAAGCACCTGAACTCCGGGGAGGGAGGGGGTTCTTTAGGCCATGCAGGTAGATGGAATGGTCAGGTGTCCAGAATCTGTGTCATATACCGTATTATTTAAATTCCGAATAAAATGGCATAACAATTGCTATGTGTATGGGCCGCATCAATAGAATCAGACTGGATGACTGGACCGGCCTTTGTACTCCGATATACAGATAGGTCGGAGCGCCATGAACCTGTACACTCAAACATATGTCCAGATAGAATCCCGGCACTGATGATAAACAATTCAGCAGCGACGGCCGTCTCGGGCCCGCAAGAGTTTCCGCAGCAGCTGCTGTCACTCGCCTCCACCAGCTGCCCGGCCAAGCGAAGCGACGGGGATTCCCAGCGCGGCCCGCGGACAGCGGGGGAAGAGCGACTGGTGGTCCGCTGTACGCTTCAGTGAAATTTATTTGCCCCCCGGTCAAAAATCTGCCTGCCAGTCCCCATGAATCAGTGCAGCTAAAGTGCTCGGCGGGAGGAAAGTGCTCGCACTGACAATGAAACTGCTGAGGGCAAAAAAATGCCAAATGCAGAGAACAAGTCACTTGTATCTGGCAAGCAAGGTCACGTCGCAGCGAGACGACCGAACGTCACATCGTCACATTCCTCCTCAGCAGAATAATAAACAGCAAATAAAAACACAAAACAGCAACACGGCGCGTTATGGTATCAGGTGGATAGAGATTTGTTTGGAATAGATTAGAGGGAGAGCCGCAATCCCACCACACACACGCTGATTTCACAAAACACAAACCGCCGAGTGTTCCTGGGCTTTGTACAGCTATCCCCGAACAGTCTCTGGTCTTACTGTAAACAAGGCATGCTGGGAGTTGTAATGCCCGATGGATGGATGGATGGATGGAGGTTTAGTAGTTAATGAGTAATGCAGGCCATAGACGGGTCGAAAACTGGCCTTTTTTTAATTAATAAAACCCGAAAAATCGGTTGTTCGATCGGCCGATGTTACCACCAACTGTAAAAAAAATCGGCTGATTTTCGTCCCGTCTACGGCCAGCATTTAACCCCATAATTACTTCTGTCCCTTGCAGAGAGCTCCGCTATTATATTTTACATGAAAAAGTCTTGCGGTTGCAACAATGTATCCATTTCGGATACAGATGGTTTTATTCAGATACAAATAGATACATTGTTGCAACCGCAAGACTTTTCACGTAAAATATAATAACAGACTGGAATTCTCATTCTTCTTTTTTTCTTCTTCTTCTTGCAGGTCACGGCTCATGCGCAGATTTTTTTATCAGTAAAACGATCGGCCGATTTGCCCATCATTGCCGGGAAAAATCGGCCAATCATCAAAATCGGCCGCAAATTTTCCAACTTGACCAATAAAAAAAATGTGCCAAAACCCTGAAAAATGGCCAACCAATTAACCCACTAACGATGCGAAAATCGGCCAGTTTTCGACCCGTCTATGGCCTGCATTAGCCACTACCAAACCGATATCTCACCAGCACTGGCCGTGGCCCTGTGTATACATGGGTTTAACCCCTCTGTTGCTGGGTGAGGAGAAGCTGGGATTCCGGCATGCTGCTGGCCAAGGTGGGGATCCCCGCTCCCATGTCTCCATTTTATCACCTTCTTGTTGCATTGTAACAGAAAGAATGTCAGTGTGGCCTGAGGATGATATCAGAAGGGGAGCAGCAAAAATCGAGGGCCAGACAGTGGTCGCAGCGACCCCCCTGCTTACTGCCTGTACCCCTCATTAGGAGCCCTGATGAATGTTGCACAACAGATGAATGTACAGCATTAGAGATCCTTTTTTTTTTTTTTGTAAATGTATTTTTATGTCATAAGTCAGGCCTTGAAATTTCCACTCGCCTGCTCGCCATAGGCGAGTGGAAATTATGGTGGGGGTGAGTGTGTCCCCCAGGGCCGTCTTGCTGAGCAGGCTCGGAGCTCAGGCCGGATCTCTCAGTAGCACTGGGAGCCGTCAGACTGCTCAATAGCTGAGCGCAGTGAAAGCAAAGGAAGGAGTGTGTGCTGTGCTCTCTGCCTCCCCCTAGAGTGCAGTACCCAGCTCTGTGAGTGAACAACAAAGTACTGCAACTTGTACTGCAACTTTTTATAGGGGTGTGTGTGTGTGTGTTTGTGTGTGTCTGCGTGTATGTACATGTATGTGTGTGTACATATGTTTGTGTATATGTATGTGCATGTGTCTGTGTGTGCATGTGTCTGTGTATGTATGTACATGTGTCTGTGCATGTGTATTTCTGTGTATGTGCATGTATCTGTATGTATGTGTGTCTGTACGTGCCTGTGTGTGTATACATGTCTCTGTGCGTGTGTGTACATGTGTCTCTGTGCGTGTGTGTACGTTTCTGCGTGTATGTATGTACATGTCTGTGTGTGTGTGTGTACAGGTGTCTCTGTGCGTGTGTGTACATGTTTCTGCGTGCATGTATGTACATGTCTGTGTGTGTGTGTACCGGTGTCTGTTTGTGTTACTAGGCCTGGCTAGTAACTCCGGACTTGAAATTTTAAGCCCTGAAGTGCTACAAAATATTGAACTATTAAATATTGAAATATTGGTGATTGGTGATCAGCACTTCCACCTGGCAGTACTCGGGTTGTTGGTTCAAATCCCAACCATGACACCACCAACCTGGAGTTTGCATGTTCTCCCTGTGCCTGTGTTTCCTCCGGGTACTCCGGTTTCCTCCCACACTCCAAAGACATGCTAGGAGGTTAATTGGCTCCTGTCTAAATTGTCCCTAGTATGTGTATGTATGAATGTGAGTTAGGGACCTTAAAAAAAATTTAAATATATTTATTTGTCATCCACCTGCCCACAATGTACTGCAAACGGGCATCCCATACAGGCGCAGCAATGTATTTCCGGGTACAGGGAGCGCACACCCTGCCTGCAGACTCCCAGTGTGATTGCAGACAGTGGGAGTTTGTCAGCAGGTCCCAACCAATGATTCACGGCCAGGGCCTGCTGATTGTCTGTGTCCAATCACAGCTCAGAGCCCTGTGTTGACAAACAACACAGGGCTCTGTATAGAAGGAACGATCTCTCCATTCCTTCTACACAGTACACTTATTACACTTGTTAGGCACGCATTTAACCACTTGATTACCCGAGATGTTAACCCCTTCCCAGCCAGTGTCATTAGTAACAGTGACAGTGTATATTATTAGCACTGATCACTGTATTAGTGTCACTGATGATGTCAGTGTCAGTTAGTCAGTTCCCACCCAGTGACAGCACTATCAAAGTCCCACTATAAGTTGCTGATCACCACTGTTACTAGTATTGAAAAAACAAATCATAAATTCCAGTATACACTCATCGGCCACTTTATTAGGTCCACCTGTTCAACTGCTGGGTAACACAAATTGCTAATCAGCCAATCACATGGTAGCAACTCAAAGCATTTAGGCATCTAGGCGCGGTGAAGACGGCTTGCTGAAGTTCAAACCGAGCATCAGAATGGGGAGCAAAGGGGATTTAAGTGACTTTGAACGCGGCACGGTTGTTGGTGCTAGACGGGCTATTTTCACACACAACCATCTCAGAGAATGGTGCGAAAAAGAGAATGTATATATTACGCTCAGATCAGTCCCTAAGCCTCAAGGGATGTAGCATAATACATTTTGGGCCTAAATTTATGAAGAAATTTAATTTTTTTATTGGATATGATAACAGAAAGTAAAAAAATATAGTTTTTTTCTAAATATTTGGTCTTTTGTGTGTGTGTGTGTGTGTGTGTGTGTGTATATATATATAAAAAGTGGTGATCAAAAACCACCAAAAGAAAGCTCTATTTCTGGGGAAAAAATTATATAAATTTTGTTTGGGTACAGAATTGCATGACTGCACAATTACCACTTAAAGTAGCACAGTGCTAAATAGCAAAAAATGGCCTGGTCATGAAGAGGGTAAACCATATGGAGCTGAAGTGAATACTCTATGATTTTAATGATCTTCCTCGCTGTTTTTGAAAAGTACAAATTCTGTCTATTCTACTTTTCTTTTCTCTTTTTATAGATACGTTCTCATTTCTCCGTCTTTCTCCAGTATCTCTTTTACTCGATTTATTTTACTTGCTCTCGATATTTCCTCTCCTATTCTCCTCTCTCTCATCCAATCACATTTCTATTCTCTGTCAATCTCTCCTACTTTCCTGTCTCCAAACGTCTATCCTCCTCATAATATTGCACAACTCCCGTCCCAAATTCAAAAGCCATTAAAAGCGCTCCACCCAGCGCACCCACCGAGGGGTTAATGACAGAGAAAACTCCCCGGCTCTGCAGCTACAAGCCGGCTAATTAAAATAAATGGAAATCTCCCCTAAGTGCAGGGAGAGCGCGCGGCGGATGGATGGTGGGGTAAGAACACGCTCTTCCATTACCGAATAACTGCTGACTGATGGAAACTTTGTATCCTCCGCTTCCACCACACTGCCAGGAGGCCTCCGACTGCAGAGACAGGATTGGATTCTGTATTAACACACGGCGCTAACGGGAACTCCTTTAGGAGCAGCGGCCAATCACAAAAAAAAAAAAAAACACGCAGCGCCCAGGTGAATGTGCTTAGGCCTTTGGGGGAAAAAATAGAGATACTTTACAGCCAAAAAAAAAAATGTATAAAAAATAAATATACTTCCTTGATAACTATATAGAAAAAAAATATATACTTCCATGATTTCCAGCAAGCAGAGAAGTCACGTGTAAAGTTTGGGACCGCTCGTCAAATTGGAGACTTTGTCAATGAGAACATCAGCTGTGACCAAACTTAAACATGACACTTCCCTGGAGACTCTCACACACAATTACCATTTACTTGAGGAATTTAACAGACCGGAGAAAACAGAAAAATGTGACGCATACAGAAATCCTGGCAGTCAGCCGCAGCCTCCAGAGGATCCTTGTAGCTGCTCTCTGCTTTGGGAATTGCTTTCCTACTTTTCTTTCAGGAACTATTCCTAGGCTTGCATGTACCGCCTGCTTGACATCTACCTTCAGATTTAACATACTGGAAATTATTGTACATTGAAGGTTTAGGAAACCGCTACCTCCAGTCTTGCAGAGGTGTACCGACTCCTCCCCTTCATTCTTGCACAGGTGTACCGACTCCTCCCCTTCAGTCTCGCACAGGTGTACCGGCTCCTCCCCTGCAGTCTCGCACAGGTGTACCGGCTCCTCCCCTTCAGTCTCGCACAGGTGTACCGACTCCTCCCCTTCAGTCTCGCACAGGTGTACCGACTCCTCCCCTTCAGTCTCGCACAGGTGTACCGACTCCTCCCCTTCAGTCTCGCACAGGTGTACCGACTCCTCCCCTTCAGTCTCGCACAGGTGTACCGACTCCTCCTCTTCAGTCTCACACAGGTGTACCGACTCCTCCCCTTCAGTCTTGCACAGGTGTACCGACTCCTCCACTGCAGTCTTGCACAGGTGTACCGACTCCTCCCCTTCAGTGTTGCACAGGTGTACCGGCTTCTCCCCTTCAGTCTTGCAAAGGTGTACCGACTCCTCCCCTTCAGTCTTACCCAGTTGTAGCGGCTCCTCCCCTTCAGCCTTGCACAGGTGTACCGACTCCTCCCCTTCAGTCTTGCACAGGTGTACCAACTCCTCCCCTTCAGTCTTGCACAGGTGTACCAACTCCTCCCCTTCAGTCTTGCACAGGTGTACCGACTCCTCCCCTTCAGTCTTGCACAGGTGTACCGACTCCTCCCCTTCAGTCTTACGGGCCAAGTTTCGAACCGTCCATGCCCGGCTTTAGTCTTGTCGGCAACCCTCTGCTACTCTCAGTGGATGATACAATGTAACAAACAAAAGAACCTCAACACTCTTTCGGGAGTTTTGAGCACTCAGAAATGGAAGCAGTGGGAATGAGATATCGTAAATCCAGGTCATATATCCAACCGAAAAGCGATTTGTGAACATTGGTAGATCAGAATGGAAGGCCAATTCCAGTTGGTGAGTGGAGGAGGTCTAGAAGAATGAGAAGCACAAGAGAAGTCCAGCAACCTGAAGAGATTGTAGTGTGGACTGTTTCGCACAGGCTGGCATCGAAGTTCCTCAGAATCTGAAGGATCATATCTGGTCTAGACAGGACTTCATTATTATAATCTTCTAGATTTCCATAATTAGGCATTATTTTTGTTCTCGCTAGACAGGTTCCTGCTACTGACGTCTTCTGTATATTGAATATTAAAAAGCTTTTTTAGTGTATGCGGATTCTT
This sequence comes from Staurois parvus, assembly GCF_062004578.1. Taxonomy (NCBI): domain Eukaryota; kingdom Metazoa; phylum Chordata; class Amphibia; order Anura; family Ranidae; genus Staurois; species Staurois parvus. The sequence continues at coordinate 8,455 of NW_028321264.1, read as the reverse complement.
GTCAGGCAGGCGGGCACCCTGGCAGTCACCCAGATTGAAATGTAATGTGCCCGAGCAACGCCGGCTGATTGGCTGCCAGGGAACCCCAGCGCTTTGCTGTGTTATCAGGTGATCAATTCATCTCCACCAATCCTAAAGGAAGACCGATCTCTGAACTGCAGATTGGGGGGTAAATCTAAACTAGAAGAAAGCTCTTTATTTCCCTTTGAGGCAAGAATGTCATTTCCTTATGGAGGAAAAAAATGAGACATGAGAGTGTATTACAGCTAAATATCAGTGTACATCCTTCCTTCTAAAATACTCTGCACTGCTGGAGGACCCCGCTCCTTCCTCTATAACTCCTCTCCTGAAATACTCTGCACTGCTGGAGGACTCCGCTCCTTCCTCTATAACTCCTCTCCTGAAATACTCTGCACTGCTGGAGGACTCCGCTCCTTCCTCTATAACTCTCTTCTCCTGAAATACTCTGCACTGCTGGAGGACTCCGCTCCTTCCTCTATACCTCTCCTCTCCTGAAATACTCTGCACTGCTGGAGGACTCCGCTCCTTCCTCTATAACTCTCCTCTCCTGAAATACTCTGCACTGCTGGAGGACTCCGCTCCTTCCTCTATAACTCTCCTCTCCTGAAATACTCTGCGCTGCTGGAGGACTCCGCTCCTTCCTCTATAACTCCTCTCCTGAAATACTCTGCACTGCTGGAGGACTCCGCCCCTTCCTCTATAACTACTCTCCTGAAATACTCTGCTCTGCTGGAGGACTCCGCTCCTTCCTCTATAACTCCTCTCCTGAAATACTCTGCTCTGCTGGAGGACTCCGCTCCTTCCTCTATACCTCTCCTCTCCTGAAATATTCTGCGCTGCTGGAGGACTCTGCTCCTTCCTCTATAACTCTCCTGAAATACTCTGCTCTGCTGGAGGACTCCGCTCCTTCCTCTATAACTCTCCTCTCCTGAAATACTCTGCACTGCTGGAGGACTCCGCTACTTCCTCTATAACTCTCCTCTCCTCAAATACTCTGCTGTGCTGGAGGACTCCACTCCTTCCTCTATAACTCTCCTCTCCTGAAATACTCTGCACTGCTGGAGGACTCCGCTCCTTCCTCTATAACTCCTCTCCTGAAATACTCTGCTCTGCTGGAGGACTCCGCTCCTTCCTCTATACCTCTCCTCTCCTGAAATACTCTGCTCTGCTGGAGGACTCCGCTCCTTCCTCTATAACTCTCCTCTCCTGAAATACTCTGCACTGCCGGAGGACTCCGCTCCTTCCTCTATAACTCTCCTCTCCTGAAATACTCTGCACTGCTGGAGGACTCCGCCCCTTCCTCTATAACTCCTCCCCTGAAATACTCTGCACTGCTGGAGGACTCTGCTCTTTGTGCTGTGTTCATGCCGTCGGATATACAGATGAGTTGCTATGAGTGGATCGGTCAGCCCGTCCTGCACTCTCCCGAGTATAGGAGTCGATGTACCTAGGACCGCCGTCCCTCAATGAACACACCTTGGAGGAGTCAGGCAGCACAGGGCAGGTGACTAATGACATATCAGCAGAATCAGACAACTTCACCCTGTAAATGTGCTGAGTCAGGCAGGAGAGTGTCAGAGCCGGCCACAGACAGGCAGGCGCTGCGAGTTCACACAAGTCGGCCTTGTCATAATTCACATTTCTCGTCTTGTAAATGCTGAAGATGAGACAAGAGATTGTCACTCCGCCTGCAGGACTCACAGAAATGTGAAATCCCAAAGATGGAGGGAGAAAAGAAAAACCATTTAAAGGGAGACTCCATGAGCGATCTGAACTTCAGCGAAGGAAAGGGGCGGGGCTCCTAAAAATACAAACATGTCCTGCCTGGGTTCCTGTAATGGAAACATTCTTCATTGCAACAACCTAATAGAGGAAGGTGGAGGGAAAATGAAGAGACAAGTACTTCCTCCCGGGGGACAGACAAGTCATGATTTATATACAGCCAGCAAAGTTCACACTGAGCGTTCTATTACACCCTCCAGGGAGTCCCACAATCAGACAGGAACAGTCCTCATGGAAACCGAACAACTCAACAAACAGCAAAGCAAGACGAAGAAATGAAAGTATAATTCCCTGTATAAATCCCACCTCCCCTTCAGTCCTGCACAGGTGTACCGGCTCCTCCCCTTCAGTCCTGCACAGGTGTACCGGCTCCTCCCCTTCAGTCCTGCACAGGTGTACCGGCTCCTCCCCTTCAGTCTAGCACAGGTGTACCGGCTCCTCCCTTTCAGCCTAGCACAGGTGTACCGGCTCCTCCCTTTCAGTCTAGCACAGGTGTACCAGCTCCTCCCCTTCAGTCCTGCACAGGTGTACCGGCTCCTCCCCTTCAGTCTAGCACAGGTGTACCGGCTCTCCCTGGACCCTGCATTCACTATATCCGCTCTCCCCGGACCCCGCACTCACTATATCCGCTCTCCCCGGACCCCGCACTCACTATATCCTCTCTCCCCGGACCCCGCATTCACTATATCCGCTCTCCCCGGACCCCGCATTCACTATATCCGCTCTCCCCGGACCCCGCACTCGCTATATCCGCTCTCCCCGGACCCCGCACTCACTATATCCTCTCTCCCCGGACCCCGCACTCACTATATCCGCTCTCCCCGGACCCCGCACTCACTATATCCGCTCTCCCCGGACCCCGCACTCACTATATCCGCTCTCCCCGGACCCCGCACTCACTATATCCGCTCTCCCCGGACCCCGCATTCACTATATCCGCTCTCCCCGGACCCCGCATTCACTATAACCGCTCTCCCCGGACCCCCGCATTCACTATAATCCGCTCTCCCCGACCCCGCATTCACTATAAACCGCTCTCCCGGACCCCGCATTCACTATATCAGCTCTCCCGGACCCCGCATTCACTATATCCGCTCTCCCCGGACCCCGCATTCACTATATCCGCTCTCCCCGGTCCCGGCATTCACTATATCCGCTCTCCCCGGACCCCGCATTCACTATATCCGCTCTCCCCGGACCCCGCATTCACTATATCCGCTCTCCCCGGACCCCGCATTCACTATATCCGCTCTCCCCGGACCCCGCATTCACTATATCCGCCTCTCCCCGGACCCCGCATTCACTATATCCGCTCTCCCCGGACCCCGCATTCACTATATCCGGTCTCCCCGGACCCCGCATTCACATCATCCGCTCTCCCCGGACCCCGGCATTCACTATATCCGCTCTCCCCGGACCCCCGCATTCACTATATCCACTCTCCCAGGACCCTGCATTCACTATATCTGTCTGGACAGTTCTGATTGGCCTGTGCTGATCACATGCATCCTACTAAAGGAAAAAAAAAAGCTTTAGCCTTATACAGGGGCGGACAGACAACTCATGGGGCCCCCGGGCAATAGGAGATCATGGGCCCTGTGTCCTCACCTACACTCCAAACCACACCCAAAAAAGCCTATGAAAGGTACCAGGGGCATCCCATGGGGCCCCCTACTGACCCAAATGGTCAGTCCACCCCTGCCTTATACACTGAAGTATACTGACTTATAGAGCTCTGTACTATCAGCATATGGATTGGGGACAGTGGAAGAAGGGGAGGATCAGAGAAGACAGGAAAACAGCCCTTTTATACAATGCAGAGGATTAACCCCTTAGGTCCCACAGTGAGTATAACAAGCATGCTTTCCTGCATCTACAGACTGATTGTACTGTTGTGGGTTCAGTAACAGTTTAAAAATTCAACTTTAATAACATTCAGGAGCTCCTAAGCAAAGGGCCTAATATCTGCAGAACATAAGCAGGTAAGAACCTGCAGAACCTGCATTCAAATCCTTTCTTCATCTTAAAGCGCTGCACCAACCAAGCAGCCAATTCCAGTCTTTGCTGCCCCTCATTCTATGTCCGGGGGCTGTACAGGAAATATATTTGTGGCAGCAATGGCGGAGGAAGGGGTGGCTGGGGAGCGCTGTGAATGGGTACAGGTGGGTGCAGGTGGGTGAGATTTAAAGGGACCCTGTCACTCTGGAGCCCGGTTCTTCCATTCTAAAGCACGCCCGTGACTATGAAGACACAATCGCTCCTGGAAGCCGCCCAGTAAGTGTGCGATGTGTGCGTTTCCTCGATGTCACCCTCCCGCTATTCTGCACATCTGTTTTTAGTTCGCAGACAGAAGAGTAAAGTGGGGTGATGGAGAGCAGAGCCTGCCTGCTGTGACTATTAATCCAATGAATTTCATGGAAACCGGAATGAACGAGACGAATGAAGATCTGCGCCAATCTGTTCAATGAACGAGGAATTCCTGTCGATGTATTATGGAGAGAAGATGAGACAATTCACCGGACGGATGCTTCCACCATCACCGGGATGTGAGCGCTCAATAGGGTCATTCCACCAGGACAGGGATAAAAATGATGCCAATGATACACCCCCCCCCCCCGTAACAATCTCTCATCTTAGGGCCCATTCGCACATCAGGGTGGGGTGGGGCAGTAGAGCCAGGCAGTTTTACTGCCCCCCATGCCCCACCTGAACAGTGATGCAGCCGCTCATGGCTACAAACACACCAAAAGCTAGAATGCCGTGCTCCTTGACAGACATTAAATGGCAGAATTTTGGCGTGCTGCTGCTGTTGAACGCATCTAATGTGGGTCTATGGCACCGCACCGCACTGCAAACAAAGCACAGGATTGTGGTGCAGTAATGAGGCATTTAAATGGCTAAAATCCGGTGGTGCGGAATCCAGGCAAGGATCAGTTTTCTAATGAGTGGCGGTTCTTGCCATGCATCTAAATAAGCCCTAAAAGAGGAAATGAGGGGAATTTCCTGCAGTGGGGACACAGACTGACCTTTCCCCAAACTTTGTACACATTTAATAAAACATTAAAAAAAAAAGAGCTGACAACCCACTTCAAAGTAACAGGATTTCTCTGAACAAGTTGATGATAGAGTCCATAACCTTTTCCATTAGCTATGGCTACTGTACCTCCTCCGACTGCTGCAGATCGAGAGGTGCAAGGCTTTTAAGACAAGAGCGAAAAAGAGAAAGGGAGAAGAGAAGAGAAAATAGAAAGGGAGAAGAGAAGAGAAAAGAAAAAGGGAGAAGAGAAGAGAAGAGAAGAGAAAAGAAAAAGGGAGAAAAGAAGAGAAAAGAAAAAGGGAGAAGAGAAGAGAAAAGAGAAAGGGAGAAGAGAAGAGAAAAGAGAAAGGGAGAAGAGAAGAGAAAAGAGAAAGGGAGAAGAGAAGAGAAAAGAGAAAGGGAGAAGAGAAGAGAAAAGAGAAAGGGAGAAGAGAAGAGAAGAGAAGAGAAAAGAAAAAGGGAAAAGAGAAGAGAAAAGAAAAAAGGGAGAAGAGAAGAGAAAAGAGAGAAGAGAAGAGAAAAGAAAAAGGGAGAAGAGAAGAGAAAAGAAAAAGGGAGAAGAGAAGAGAAAAGAGAAGAGGAAGAGAAAGGGAGAAGAGAAGAGGAAGAGAAGAGAAAGGGGGAAGAGAAGAGAAAAGAAAAGAAAAGAGAAGAGAAAAGAGAAGAGAAAGGGAAAAGAGAAAAGAGAAGAGAAAGGGAAAAGAGAAAAGAGAAGAGAAAGGGAAAAGAGAAAAGAGAAGAGAAAGGGAAAAGAGAAGAGAGAAGAGAAAGGGAAAAGAGAAGAGAAAGGGAAAAGAGAAAAGAGAAGAGAAAGGGAAAAGAGAAAAGAGAAGAGAAAGGGAAAAGAGAAAGGGAAAAGAGAAGGGAAAGGGAGAAGGGAAAGGAAGAAGAGAAAAGAGAAGAGAAAGGGAAAAGAGAAGAGAAAGTGAAAAGAGAAGAGAAAGGGAGAAGAAAAGAGAAAGGGAGAAGAAAAGAGAAAAGGAGAAGAGAAAGGGAGAAGAGAAGAGAAAGGGAGAAGAGAAGAGAAAGAGAGAAGAGAAAAAGAGGAAGAGAAGAGAAAAAGAAAAGAGAAGAGAAAAAGAGAAAGAGAGGAGAGAAGAGAAAGAGAGGAGAGAAGAGAAAGAGAGAAGAGAACAATAAAAATGACGAGGAGAGAGAGAAGAGAAGAGAAAGGAGAAGAGATGAGAAGGAAATATTTCAAGCATTTGGAGAGAAAAGGACACATGGCAGGTCCCCAGCAGTATTGATTTCCCCTGCTGAAGCCTCCTGGGACTGTCCGCCATGTACAGCAAACCTCATATAATCTTAGTAAACATAATACTTTCATTACTATAAGAAATGGTGATCCTGCCTTTCTGGTCCTGCCACTTCCTGTTGTGGGGTGACACCGTTCTGTCCCTGGCTCCCGATTGTGCTCATGTGTTGTCACCATGTCACATGAGCTTCTGAAGGAGACTACATGCGGCTGTTGTAGCACATATTACACAGTCACTGTCCAATGTTGTCACAGTTAGCAAACCCACCCTGAGAAATGCCATGCAGCCATCGCCGGAGTGTATGTAGACAGGAAGTGCTTGCAATGAGCCTGCGGGGGACCAGCAGCATTGAGGTGCAGCAAAGGATGAAAAAAGTTGCAAACAAGTATTTAAGTAAAAAAAAAAAAGACAGAGAACAGATCATCTTACACCCATAAAATTACTTTCTCTTATTTGCTTTTCCTTTTAGGTTTGTTATATTTACCATTGAAAGCATTTTGTTATATCTGTTATAAAAAAAACAAATGTTGATCCTGCCAGAAATCCAGAGCTGTCCTGTGCACTCTGCAATACTATCTCAGGCAGTATTATCAGCTCACCACAGTGAACTACAGAACACCCCTCCCTCAATGTAAGGAGATGAGGAGAGGGGGGAGGCATTCTGTATTCCTGTGCAGTATAGAGAGCTGCCTGTGCTGCACACTTATCAGTTACATTGTTCCCTTCTATCCCTGGGGACTACAGAACCTCTATGTTATGGAGGAGAGCTGGTGGTGTGTGTGTGTGTGTGTGGGGGGGGGGGGGTTGTTCTGTATTCCTATCCTAGGGTGACAATGCTGCTCCTCCACAGATACAGTGCAGTGAGTGTTGTCACCTTAGGACAGGAAGTGTGATCCTGACACAATCACCAGGTGAAAATAAAGAGGAAAACCTGAAAACAAATGCAGCCACCACACCTAAGGACTGGTAAGCCTCAATAGATGACATTTTTGTTCTTGGGTTTAGATGGTGAGCTCAGACACATCAGGAATTCAGAAAGTAAAGCCACGAGCACGAGGAGCCGCAGGTCATCCAGCAGAACGGCACAGCGAGAGCGTCTAGGATGGCGTTCCCGGCCTCCGCCGTATCTTCATCATCTCATCTGTATTGACGCCGAGTCCTATCAGCGGGCCGACAGCAGAGCCCAGGAGAGCAGAGCGCGCATTGTTCTGCACACAAGATGTGAGCTCATTCACAGACTCCCCGCTCCATCTGCCTGAGACCCGGCACGCTACCGATACGCACTCGCTGGCTGTTGTGGCAGAGTGCTGCCATTGTACGCCTGAGAATCGCCCCTTCAACCGACCCGCCACTCTTCACGAGGCACACAAAGCGCCGACAGATACAAAGAGCCTTCTGTGTGCGCATGGAACGCAGGAAACGCAGGAAACGGAGAAGAGGCGCCACTTACTGACATACATAAAGCCATCTTCTGACAGAGACACAAAGACTGAGAGCACACAGATCGCCATTGTGTGCCGCCGCCACCAGCATCCCACCGACACAAAGTGACAATCGCAGGGACCCAGATGGTACAACGTGTGCGGAAAGGAACAGAAACCTCATCTATAGGAGGACAAATGTACAGAGAACACCGAGCCGCTCCATCAGTCTCTGTTCACAGGAGCTTACACTCTAATGCCCCCTCCCCCACAGTCACATCAGGCTCTGCACCAGAGGAGCTTACACTCTAATGTCCCCTCCCCCACAGTCACATCAGTCTCTGTACCAGAGGAGCTTACACTCTAATGTCCCCTCCCCCACAGTCACATCAGGCTCTGCACCAGAGGAGCTTACACTCCAATGTCCCCTCCCCCGCAGTCCCATCAGTCTCTGTACACAGGAGCTTACACTCTAATGTCCCCTCCCCCACAGTCACATCAGTCTCTGTACCAGAGGAGCTTACACTCTAATATCCCATCACAGTCACACACTATTATTATACATTTATATAGCTCTGACATATACCACAGTGCTGTAAATAGATCACTGAGCCAATCACATCAGTCTCTGTACCAGAGGAGCTTACATTCTAATGTCCCCTCCCCCCACAGTCACATCAGTCTCTGTACCAGAGGAGCTTACATTCTAATGTCCCCTCCCCCCACAGTCCCATCAGTCTCTGTACCGGAGGAGCTTGCACTCTAATGTCCCCTCCCCCACAGTCACATTTGTCTCTGTACCAGAAGAGCTTACACTCTAATGTCCCCTCCCCCACAGTCACATCAGTCTCTGTACCAGAAGAGCTTACACTCTAATGTCCCCTCCCCCACAGTCACATCAGTCTCTGTACACAGGAGCTTACACTCTAATGTCCCCT
>NW_028321263.1:0-11834 GCF_062004578.1 Staurois parvus | reverse complement strand
ACAGCGCGCCCCTGGAGGGCTTCGTTTTCAGGTATGTCCTCCATAATCCGCGAGTGTGTGATGCGTACTGACGCACTATGACATCACCTTGCACGGGATTTTTTTTTATTCTTTTACCTGTAATTTATTACATTGTAAACCCCCTCCATAGACGCAGTGAAGCGACTGGCCTCAGGTGATACAGAGATGAAACAAATCCTCTTAAGTTGTACTTGTTTATCTGCAACTTCTCTACATCCATTCAAAGTACTGAATTTATAAAGCTTGTCAGAGTTCAGAAAAAAAAAAAGGGGGGTGGAAAGCTGAAGTCACACTCTGCAGAGCTCATGGAGGAGAGTTCTGAGAGCTGATTGGAGGGAAGTAGGGCTGCCGTTAGAAACCACGGGGCCCCATACAGCCAACTTGACAGGGCCCCTCCCCCCCCAAAAACAACACAGTTTACTAGGCTTCAGTTATGAATGAACACAGTGAGTGATTGGTACCGATGATTCATTACGTTCATTCAGGAAAAGAAGGAGCTGATAAATGTGACATTTTCCCCCATTCTCCATCCTGAAGGATCCTATTGTGTGACTGCAGTTGCTGGTGGGAAGGAGAGGAAGGAAGCCGGCAGCACTACAGGGGAACCTAGGCAGCAGAGGTAAACATATGGTGCACAGAGAGGGCGATGGCTACAGCAGGGGGAAATGACTGGAACCGATCCCCTGTATGGGGGGGGGGGAAATGACTGGAACCGATCCCCTGTATGGGGGGGGGGGGAAATGACTGGAACCGATCTCCTGTATGGGGGGGGGGGGGAAATGACTGGAACCGATCCCCTGTATGGGGGGGGGAAATGACTGGAACCGATCCCCTGTATGGGGGGGGGAATGACTGGAACCGATCCCCTGTATGGGGAGGGGGGGAAATGACTGGAACCGATCCCCTGTATGGGGGGGGAAATGACTGGAACCAATCCCCTGTATGGGGGGGGGGGGAAATGACTGGAACCGATCCCCTGTATGGGGGGGGGGGGAAATGACTGGAACCGATCCCCTGTATGGGGGGGGGGGGGGAAATGACTGGAACCGATCCCCTGTATGGGGGGGGGGAATGACTGGAACCGATCCCCTGTATGGGGGGGGGAATGACTGGAACCGATCCCCTGTATGGGGGGGGGGAAATGACTGGAACCGATCCCCTGTATGGGGGGGGGGAATGACTGGAACCGATCCCCTGTATGGGGGGGGGGGGGGGATGACTGGAACCGATCCCCTGTATGGGGGGGGGGGAATGACTGGAACCGATCCCCTGTATGGGGGGGGGGGGAATGACTGGAACCGATCCCCTGTATGGGGGGGGGGAAATGACTGGAACCGATCCCCTGTATGGGGGGGGGGAAATGACTGGAACCGATCCCCTGTATGGGGGGAAATGACTGGAACCGATCCCCTGTATGGGGGGGGGGGGAAATGACTGGAACCGATCCCCTGTATGGGGGGGGGGGGGGAATGACTGGAACCGATCCCCTGTATGGGGGGGGGGGGGGAATGACTGGAACCGATCCCCTGTATGGGGGGGGAAATGACTGGAACCGATCCCCTGTATGGGGGGGGGGAAATGACTGGAACCGATCCCCTGTATGGGGGGGGGAAATGACTGGAACCGATCCCCTGTATGGGGGGGGGGGGGATGACTGGAACCGATCCCCTGTATGGGGGGGGGGGGGGAATGACTGGAACCGATCCCCTGTATGGGGGGGGGGGGAAATGACTGGAACCGATCCCCTGTATGGGGGGGGGGAATGACTGGAACCGATCCCCTGTATGGGGGGGGGGGAATGACTGGAACCGATCCCCTGTATGGGGGGGGGGGGAATGACTGGAACCGATCCCCTGTATGGGGGGGGGGGAAATGACTGGAACCGATCCCCTGTATGGGGGGGGGGGAAATGACTGGAACCGATCCCCTGTATGGGGGGGGGGGGAAATGACTGGAACCGATCCCCTGTATGGGGGGGGAAATGACTGGAACCGATCCCCTGTATGGGGGGGGGGGGGGGGAAATGACTGGAACCGATCCCCTGTAAGGCTCTGTCTGTAGCAGATGAAAGTTAGTGGAAGGGAGAGAAGAAGCCGGCTTTCAGCTGCTGCAGAGATAGCCATATAGGGAATCTGTTTCAGTACTTCCCCCCCCCGCCATGCCAATCTCCATTCCTACCCACATCTGATTCACCCAGCTGCCTGGGCCCCATACAGGAGGACTGGTGGTACCCCCCCCCCCCCCCTATCCACAGCCCTGGAGGGAAGACACCCCCCCCCCTCCATACAGCTCACAGGAACAGAGCTGAGGCTGTCAATCTGCTGGCAGTCCCTCCCCTGTCACCATTATTCTCTTGGTGTCAGAAAAACTTGTCAGAAGTTACTTATGCTGATAGAAGAAGGAGGCAGCAGACAGAAATGACACTTAGTGCTCTGGACTGAGTCAAGTACACACTCTATAGGGATGTGCTTTGTTTATATTTCATGTCTGAGGTTTACAATCACTTTAATATAAAAAAAACACGCACACTAGGTTAGGTTTCCAAAAGGGTCCAAAGCTGGCCATCCACTGATCAGTTTTCATCGAGTTCCTAAGGGAACTATCCGAAACGCAATTTGTGGGTGGCCCTGGGACAAAAACACACAGATCTCTAGCTCCACTCATCATTGGCCTTTTCATCTACATAGATGCTCCGAATGCTGGCCACTGTAGCCCGTCTCCACTCTCCATTGAAAATATGAGAGAAAAAAACTAATCCGCACTCCTCCGAGTGTTATGTTTTTTGTTTTTAAATCGTTGATAAATTGACTACATCCAGCAGATATCTCCACCCAAGAACCAACCTTCCAACCACCCTCGTGAGCAAGCCAGGACTGCTGAAATGCATGGAGGAAGGTTAGTTCTTGGGTGGAGACGATGTATGCAGTCAATTCATTGACAATTCTAGAACATGCTTAGGCAGGGGCGGGCAAACATTTTGACTTGAGGGCCGCAATGGGTTCATATATTGGACCCGGGGGCCGGACCAAGAGTAGATGAATGATGTGTATGTGTCATCCATAGTAAGTATAGTAATATTCCCCCATAGTAATTCATCCCCCATAGTAATTCATCCCCCCCTATAGTAATTCATCCCCCCCTATAGTAATTCATCCCCCATATTAAGTCCCCAAGTCCCCCCTGTGTCAATTCACTTACCTTTGCTCCGCGCGTTCCTCTCGCCGTGTTCCCGCGTACCATGAAAATCTGTCTCCTATGAGGTTCTGTCCCCCTCGACGTATCTGCGCATGTGCCAGTTTCAGGCATTAGCAGCCGATCGGCGACCTCCGGCACATGCGCAGATACGTCGAGGGGGACAGATCCTCATAGGAGACAGATTTTCATGGTACACCGGTCTTCAGGGCAGACTGTGAGAGAGGAGCCTAGCTCCCCTCACGTTCGTCACGCTGCCCCGCCTACACACATCCTGACAGTATCAGGCTCCGCGGGCTGGATTAAAAGGTCCGCCGGGCCGTAGTTTGCCCATTGCTGTGCTAAGGGTTCGTTTACACGTGCTTCAACTTCACCACACATGAAAGTGCCTGCCGCTACAACATGCGTTTTTGATGCTTCAGTGGTGCTTTTTAGAAACTTTAAAGTGTTCCTGACCCCCCCAACAGTACAATCAGTCTGTAGATGCAGTAAAGCATGCTTGTTATACTCACTATGGGACCTAAGGGGTTAATCCTCCACATTGTGTAAAAAAGCGGTTTCATCCTGTCTTCTCTGATCCTCCTCTTGTTCAAACTGATCAACTGATTTGGTTCAGATGGTGTCAGGCGTGTGTGGCGGCAACCAGGTGAGGAGTACAAAGTCAAGCATGGTGGTGGGAGTGTCATGGTCTGGGGCTGCATGAGTGCTGTCGGCACTGGGGGGCTACAGTTCATTGAGGGAACCATGAATGCCAACATGTACTGTGACATACTGAAGCAGAGCATGATCCCCTCCCTTCGGAGACTGGGCCGCAGGGCAGTATTCCAACATAACGACCCCAAACACACCTCCAAGACCACCACTGCCTTGCTAAAGCAGCTGAGGGTAAAGGTGATGGACTGGCCAAGTATGTCTCCAGACCTAAACCCTATTGAGCATCTGTGGGGCATCCTCAAATGGAAGGTGGAGGACCACAAGGTCTCCAACATCCACCAGATCCGTGATGTCGTCATGGAGGAGGGGAAGAGGACTTCAGTGGCAACCTGTGAAGCTCTGGTGACCTCCATTCCCAAGAGGGTTAAGGCAGTGCTGGAAAATAATGGCTGCCACACAGAATATTGACACTTTGGGCCCAATTTGGACCTTGTCCCTTAGGGGTGGACTCACTTTTGTTGCCAGCGGCTTAGACATTAATGGCGGAGTGTTGAGTTATTCTGAGGGGACAGCAAATGTACATGTTATACAAGCTGTACACTGACTACGTCACATTGTAGCAAAGTGTCATTTCTTCAGTGTTGTCACATGAAAAGATAGAATCAAATATTGACACAAATGTAAACCGAAGCGTTCGTAAACCGCGGTACAACGAGCTAAAAATCAGCAATGGCAGCATCCATGTTTCTAACCTCAAAGGTGCCCTATACCAAGGGTGGGCAACTGCGGCCCTCCAGCTGTTGTAGAACTACAAGTCCCATGAGGCAATGCAAAACTGACAGTTACAAGCATGACTCCCAAAGGCAGAGGCATAATGGGACTTGTAGTTCAACAACCACTGGAGGGCCACAGTTGCCCACCCCTTCCCTATACCTTCATGGTTCCATTCAGTCATCCTACTGGAAGCCCAACCCACGCCGAATCCTACCACGAGTACATGAAGCAACACTGTAGGCCTGGGCACAGTGGCATTTCTTTCGCTATGCACACGGGAAAAAATAAAAAAAGAAAAGAAAGTAATAAAGAAAAAAAAAGTAAAAGAAAAAAAAAAGTAAAAAAAAAAGAAAGTAATAAAGAAAAAAAAAAAGTAAAAAAAAAGAAAAAGTAATAAAGAAAAAAAAAGTAATAAAGAAAAAGTAAAAGAGAAAAGAAAAAGTAAAAGTAAAAAAGAAAAGAAAAAGTAATAAAGAAAAAGTAATAAAGAAAAAAAAAAGTAAAAAAAAAAAGAAAAAGTATTACTTTTTCTTTTTTTTTTCTTTATTACTTTTTCTTTTTTTTTTACTTTTTTTTTTCTTTATTACTTTTTCTTTTTTCTTTATTACTTTTTCTTTTCTTTTTTACTTTTTCACTTTTTTTTTCTTTATTACTTTTTCTTTTTTTTTTTCTTTATTAAAGAAAAAAAAAGTAATAAAGAAAAAGTAAAAAAGAAAAGAAAAAGTAAAAGTAAAAAAGAAAAGAAAAAGTAATAAAGAAAAAAGAAAAAGTAGTAAAGAAAAAAAAAAAGAAAAAGAAATAAAGAAAAGAAAAAGTAAAAGAAAAAGTAAAAAAGAAAAGAAAAAGTAAAAGTAAAAAAGAAAAGAAAAAGTAATAAAGAAAAAAAAAAGAAAAAGTAATAAAGAAAAAAAAAAGAAAAGAAAAAGTAATAAAGAAAAAAAAAGAAAAGAAAAAGTAATAAAGAAAAAAAAAGTAATAAAGAAAAAGTAAAAAAGAAAAGAAAAAGTAAAAAAGAAAAGAAAAAGTAAAAAAGAAAAGAAAAAGTAATAAAGAAAAAAAAAAAAAGAAAAAGTAATAAAGAAAAAAAAAGTAAAAAAGAAAAAGAAAAAAAAAGTAAAAAAGAAAAAGAAAAAAGGATAGCTGTGGTGGTTTTACTTGTTTGCAGTGTTGACATTATTGTATTCGGTCACAAAGCCCATCTGAAAGGCCTAACCGATTGACTTTTTCCCAATATCCTGGCAGCAGTTGTAAACTTAGGCAGTTGCAGAGAATAAAAGTATTTATTTGGGCACTGGTATGGAACATTCACAATAAAACAGAATCATTGCATAAAAGTCGGTTGACATGATTAAGTCGTCGCGTTTAGAACATACTCCTCCCACGCCAATACAAAAAAAAAAAAAAAAAAACCCGCCAAATTGGCCCTTCGCACAGAGGTCGTGCTCCTTCGGCTCTATGCGTAAAGCTTTTAGGATCTCCTCTGCCAGAAAAAAAAAAAAAAAAAAAAAAGCGACCACTCAAACGGCACCAGAGAAAGCACAGCAGCCACCTTGTCACAAGGATGAGTTTATTAAATTAGTTGTCTTATAAAACAAACATTTGCAGTCTTATTGTTAATATAACAAGTCTCCACGGAAAGGACCTGCTGGCAAAGCTTCATCCCTTAAATGAGCAGAAATTGAAGTATGAGAAGAGAAAAAAAAAAAAAAAAGGGGGTCAGACCGCGCACTTCTGAGCAAGAGTTAGAAAGCATCTAACCAACCTTAGAATCACGCCGGCAAAAAAGAAAAAATAGACTCCTAAAATAAATATCAAGCCAACCCAAAAAGAAAAAAGAAAGAAAAAAAAAAAAAGAAAAGAGAAATAGAACTGTGATCTCTCGGCATGGGCATTGTATGTGATAGTCAAAATGAACACTGGCAGCTCAAGTCTCTCTCTGCAAGGACCAACATTTGCACCCCCCCCTCTTGAAGCTGGGGCATCAGAAGCAGCTGCCGCTCCTCTCCTGGGTGTTCACGGTTGCAGATCCCATTGTGGATTGAAGTCTTTATGTCAAACGCATGATAAAGCTCTGTGCTGGGAAAAAGGAAGGCCTCCGCACAGCGCACGTCAGAGCTCTTACCGCTACAAGGCTCAGCCAATGGCATGGAAAAACCTAATAGTGCTAGAAAAAAAAAAAAAAGAAAGGTAGAGGGGGCCAGAGGGAAAAAAAAAGGAGAAAGGTAGAGGGGGCCAGAGGGAAAAAAAAAAAGGAGAAAGGTAGAGGGGGCCAGAGGGAAAAAAAAAAGGAGAAAGGTAGAGGGGGCCAGAGGGAAAAAAAGGAGAAAGGTAGAGGGGGAAAAAAAAAAAAAAAAAAAGAGAAAGGTAGTGGGGGCCAGAGGGAAAAAAAAGAAAAAGGTAGTGGGGGCCAAAGGGAAAAGAAAAGAAAAAGGTAGTGGGGGCCAAAGGGAAAAGAAAAGAAAAAGAGAAACGTAGTGGGGGCCAAAGGAAAAAAAAAAAGAAGAAAAAGGTAGTGGGGGACAGAGGGAAAAAAAAAAAAAAGTAGAGGGGCCTAAGGGGGGGGGGGGGGGAAGAAAAAAGGTAGTGGGGGCCAGAGGAAAAAAAAAAAAAAGGTAGCGGGGCCTAAGGGGAAAAAAAAGGTAGCGGGGGGAAGGAAAAAAAAAGTAGCCAGAGGGAAAAAAAAATAAAAAATTAAAAAAACAAAAAGTGTGCCGCCATTTCCCCCTGTATGTGGGCAGGACAGAGGGGGGGAGGGAAGGCCGCTCTGTTTGCGACATGGCACAGCACATACATGCCACAAAGCAGAGCAGAAGAGATCACAGGCCAGGATATATAGTGCACGGGCGAGTACGCAGGGTGTGAGGCGGGTCTTTTGAACCCTGTAGTATCCGGATTCACCCAACCACGTTGGCCCGGCTGGGTGAAGGGACTGAATTCTTCCACTTGTAGCATTTGGCAGAGTCCTGAAGAGGGGGGGAGGACGCTCTTGGCCAGAGCGGTGCGCAGGAAGCGAGGGTCACATGAAATCTTCAAACTCTCGGTATCCGTCGTCCACGCCGCCGTAATCGGAGAGATCGTCCTTCATGTTGGCCTTCAGCCCTCCTCCGGGGACCACGCCTTTCTTCTTCTTCTTGGCTTTATTTTGCTGGTAAAAAAAAGAGACATATCAGATTAGTTGTAACCCGCGCGGGATCGATCGCACGTTCTGAGGTTGTCATTATCTGTCCCGTAGCAGCAGTCTGAGGAATGATTGGGCGGTCGGGGAGTATCTGCTGTGAACAGTCACATGTCGCGGGGTGATAAGGCAGCAATGCGGCTACTTTGCATCATTCAGCGTGAAAGAACCCACCGCAGGACATTCACCGGGACAGTTGGGCTGAGGGACGCACAATACGTACAGTGAAGGAAATGTGTATTTGCTCCCCGGCTGATGCTGAATGTTCGCCCCTCACACAGAAATGATCGGTCTAACAATGGAATGTTCGCCCCTCACACAGAAATGATCGGTCTAACAATGGAATGTTCGCCCCTCACACAGAAATGATCGGTCTAACAATGGAATGTTCGGTGTAACACTGAGAGACAGAATACAACAACAAATTCAGCAGAAATGCGTCTAACAAATGATGACTGATCTGCATGTTCATGAGGGAAAGAAGGATTTGATCCCCTTCACAAAACAGGACTTAGTACTTGGTGGCAAATCCCTTGTTGGCAATCACAGAGGTCAGATGTTTCCTGGAGTTGGCCCCCAGGTTCGCACACATCTCAGGAGGGATTTTGGCCCACTCCTCTTGACAGATCCTCTCCAAGTCATTAAGGTTTGGTGGCTGACGTTTGGCAACTCGAACTTTCAGCTCCCTCCACAGATTTTGAATCGGATGAAGGTCTGGAGACTGGCTAGGCCACTCCAGGATCTTAATGTGCTTCTTCTTGAGCCGCTCCTTTGTTGCCTTGGCCGTGTGTTTTGGGTCATTGTCATGCTGGAACACCCATCCACCACCCATTTTCACTGCACTGGCTGAGAGAAGAAGGTTCTCACCCAAGATTTGAGGGTACATTGCCCCGTCCATCGTCCCTTTGATGCGGTGCAGTTGTCCTGTCCCCTAAGCAGAAAAACACCCCCAAAGCAGAATGTTTCCACCGCCATGTTTCACAGTTGGGATGGTGTTCTTGGGGTCATAGGCAGCATTCCTCCTCCTCCAAACACGGCGAGTTGAGTTGATGCCAAAGAGCTGGATTTTGGTCTCATCTGACCACAACACTTCCCACCAGTCCTCCTCTGCATCATTCAGATGTTCAGTGGCAGACTTCAGACGGGCCTGGACATGTGCTTTCTTGAGCAGAGGGACCTTGCGGGCACTGCAGGATTTCAGTCCTTGTCGGCGTAGTGTGTTACCAATTGTTTTCTTGGTGACTGTGGTCCCAGCTGCCTGGAGATCATTGACAAGATCCTCACGTGTAGTTCTGGGATGATTCCTCACTGTTCTCATGATCATTGACACTCCACGAGGTGAGATCTTGCACGGTGCACCAGACCTAGGGAGACTGACACTTGTTTTGTGTTTCTTCCATTTGTGAATGATTGCACCAACTGTTGTCACCTTCTCACCAAGCTGCTTGGCCATAGTTTGGTAGCCCAGTCCAGCCTTGTGTAGGTCTACCATCTTGTCCCTGACATCCTTGGACAGCTCTTTGGTCTTTGCCATGGTGGAGAGTTTGGAATCTGATGGTTTGATGGCTCCTGTGGACAGGTGTCCTTTATACAGGTAACACAATGAGATTAGCAGCACTCCCTTTAAGAGACTGTTTCTAATCTCAGCTTGTTACCTGTATGAGAGACACCTGGGAGCCAGAAATCCTGCTGAATGATAGGGGATCAAATCCTTCTTTCCCTCATGAACATGCAGATCCGTCATCATTTGTTAGACGCATTTCTGCTGAATTTGTTGCTGTATTCTGTCTCTCAGTGTTACAATACACCGAACATTCACTGAGCCGATCAGCATGTCTTTGCCATAAATCATTGGCCGGGACCCACTTTACTAAGCAGAGACATGCTGATCGGCTCAGTGAATGACAGAAGAGAGCTCTGTGTTGGTAAACAACACAAAGCTCTCTCCAGACAGAGGAGATGTGGCTGTTTTTTTTTGTCTGCAAAGCAGGGAGTAAAAACCAGCATATTGCTTAGTAAAACAGCACACAGTAAACATTGTCAGGCACACATTTAACCCCTTGATCTCCCTAGATGTAAACCCCTTCCCAGCCAGTGTCATTAGTACAGCGACAGTGTATATTATTAGCACCGATCACTGCATTAGTGTCACTGGAGATGTCAGTCCCTCCCACCGCGTCAGTGTCAGATTGGCCACCACACTACCGCAGTCACGCTAAGTCGCCAATCGCTGCCATTACCAGTATAAAAAAAAATACAAATTCAAGTAAATATCCAATAGTTTGTAGACGCCATGACATTATGCAAACCAATCAATAAACACTGGCTGGGATTTTGATTTACCAAAAGACATGTAGCAGAATAAACGTTGGTCAATATTTATTAAAATTTCTTTTTTTTTGGGGGGGTTGATTATAATCGCAAAAGAAACATAAAAAAAAACAAAAACTACTCGTAAAAAAAAAATATTTCAGTATCTGCTTTATAACAGAAAATTGTGTGGGGGGGGTGGAGTTTGTTTATAATCACAAAAAAAAAAAAATTTTCAGTATCTGCCTTATAGCAGAAAATTGTGTGTGTGTGGGGGGGTTAGTTTATAATCGCAAAAAAAAAAAGATGATTTCAGTATCGGTGCGTCCCCGACACCTATTGCTCAACATCACTGGGTGTCCCCACGCTCATCGGAAGTAGAATAATTTTGGGGCAAACCTAATAGTTCACCTCTGGAAATCTTTTTGTAGTCTTTTTGACTACTGCAACTCCCTCCTCACTGACTACTGCAACTCCCTCCTCACTGGCCTACCCAAGTGCAGGCTCTCCCCGCTCCAGACCATCCTGAACTCAGCTGCCAGACTCATCCACCTTACCACCCGCTCCACCTCTGCCACCCCCCTCTGCCTCTCCCTCCACTGGCTCCCGATTGCCCAACGCATCAAATTTAAACTCCTTACCCTGACCTACAAAGCCATTCACAACACTGCCCCTGACTACCTCACCAATCTGATCACCAGGTACCACCCTACCCGTACCCTTCGCTCCTCACAGGACCTCCTTCTATCCTGCTCCCTGGTCTCCTCCTCCCATGCACGACTGCAGGACTTCTCCAGGTCCTCCCCCATCCTCTGGAACTCACTGCCCCAATCCATCAGACTGTCGCCTTCTCTATTCACATTCAGGCGCTCCCTCAAAACCCATCTCTTCAGGGAAGCCTACCCCACCCTCACCTAACGGCCATCCTCCCTCATTCCTCCTACCACTTCATCCCCCCCAGCCACTTCCTACTGTACCTTTACCCCCTCCCTCCTAGATTGTAAGCTCGTAAGAGTAGGGCCCTCTAACCCCTCGTACGCTGTCTGTCTTTGTTGTACTGTGCCATGTATTGTCCCCCCCTATTGTACAGCGCTGAGCAAACCCTTTGGCGCTATATAAACTCGTAGTAATAATAATAGTAATAATAATAATAATAATAGTCGGCGGTTTCGCAGAATCGTTTGACTTTTGTGACACATTCAGCATTTATTACCTCCCGGTATTATCTTTCATGTTATTTACAATTTAGATATTTTGTTGTAATTATCTTCTCTTCAATGAACTACATTGTATCCTTTACTAACAATTTAGATTTTTATGAACATTTAGTGCATATATCATGCAACACAAAACCCTGAGACGCCATCTTTTACAGCCACGGTCACATCGCTCGGCTTCCTCTGTCATGCATTTTTCCTGGTTTTGTTTATTTTTTTAACCCCTCCCCCTTCAGAGGATTCCTCCCCCCTTCCTGACCAGGCCATTTTTTGCGATACGGCGCTGCGTTATTTTAGCTGACAATTGTGCGGTCATGCAACGCTGCACCCAAATGAAATTTACATCCTTTATTCCCCACAAATTGAGCTTTCTTTCAGTGGCATTTGACCACCTGTGCGTTTTTTTTTTTGCGCTAAACAAAAAAAAAAAAAGATCAACAATATTGAGGAAAAAAACTCCAATATTTTGGACTGTTTGCAATTAAACATGT
>NW_028321262.1:12500-14150 GCF_062004578.1 Staurois parvus | reverse complement strand
GAAGGAAGAATGGCAGGAAGGAAGGAAGGAAGGAAGGGAAAGGAGGGGAGTGAAGGAAACCTGGCAAGTAGGTAGTGAAGGAAGGAAGAAAGGAAGGAAGGAAGGAATGAGGGTGGTGAGGAAGGAAGGAAGGAAGGAATGAGGGAGGGGAGAAAGGAAGGAAGAATGGCATGAAGGAAAGGAAGGAAGGAAGGAGGAAATGAGGGAGGGGAAAAAGGAGGGAAGAAATGAAGGAAGGAAGGAAAGAAGGAGGGTAAAATGGAAGGGAGGGAAGGAAGGAAGTAAGACAGGAAGGGAGGGAAGGAAGGAAGGAAGGAAAGAAGGAAGGAAGGAAGAGAGGAAGGACGACAGGAAGGGAGGTAAGGAAGGAAGTTAGGAAAAAAGGAAGGAAGGAAGGGAGGAAGGAAGGAAGGAAGGAAAAAAGGAAGGAAGGAAGGAAAGAAGGAAAGGAAGGAAGGAAGGAAGGGAATAAAGAAATAGAAGGCAGTGAAGGGAAGATGGCAAGTAAGTAAAAAAGTAAGGGATATAGAAAGGAAGGAAGGAAGAATGGAAGGAAGGAAGGAAGGAAGGAAGGAAGGAAGGAGGTGAGAAAGGAATTAAGGAAGAATGGAAGGAAGGAAGGAAGAAAGGGAAAGGATGGGAGTGTAGGGAAGCTGGCAATTAAGTAGGGAAGGAAGGAAGGAAGAATGGCAGGAAGGAAAGAAGAAATGAGGGAGGGGAGAAAGGAAGGAAGAAAGGAAGGAAGGAAGGAAGGAAGGAAGGAAGGAAGGAAGGAATAAAAAAAGGAAGAAAGGAAGGAACGAAGGAAAGGAAGGAAGGAAGGAAGGAAGGAAGGAAGGAAAGAAAAAAGGAAGGAAAAAAGGACGGAAAAAAGGAAGGAAGGAAGGAAGGGAATAAAGGAATAGAGGGCAGTGAAGGGAAGCTGGCAAGTAAGTAAAAAAGTAAGGGATAAAGAAAGGAAGGAAGGAAGAATGGAAGGAAGGAAAGAAGGAAGGAAAGAGGTGAGAAAGGAATTAAGGAAGAATGGAAGGAAGGAAGGAATTAAGGAAGGAAGTAAGGAAGAAAGGGAAAGGATGGGAGTGTAGGGAAGCGGGCAATTAAGTAGGGAAGGAAGGAAGGAAGAAAGGAAGGAAGAATGGCAGGAAGTAAGGAAGGAAAAAATGAGGGAGGGGAGAAAGGAAGGAAGAAAGGAAGGAAGGAAGTATGGAAGGATGGAAGGAAAGAAAGAAGGAATAAAAAAAGGAAGAAAGGAAGGAACGAAGGAAAGGAAGGAAGGAAGGAAGGAAGGAAGGAAGGAAGGAAAGAAAAAAGGAAGGAAAAAAGGCCGGGAAAAAAGGAAGGAAAGAAGGAAGGAAGGAAAGACGGAATGGAATAAAGGAAGGGAAAGGAGGCGAGTGAAGGGAAGCTGGCAAGTTAGTAAAGAAACAAGGAATAAAGAAAAGAAGGACGGAAGGATGGAAGAAAGGAAGGAAGGAAGGATGAAAGGACAGAAAGAAGGAAGGAAGGAAGGAAGGAAGGGAAAGGAGGGGAGTGAAGGAAACCTGGCAAGTAGGTAATGAAGGAAGGAAGGATGGAAGTATGGAAGGGAAGAAGGAAGGAAGGAAAGAAGGAAAGGAAGGAAGGAAAAAAAGAAGGAAGGAAGGAAGGACG
>NW_028321262.1:0-10000 GCF_062004578.1 Staurois parvus | reverse complement strand
AGTAGGGGAGTGAAGGAAACCTGGCAAGTAGGTAGCGAAGGAAGGAAGGAAGGAACGATGGAAGGAAAGAAGGAATGAGGGAGGTGAGGAAGGAAGGAAGGAATGAGGGAGGGGAGAAAAGAGGGAAGGTAGGAAGAAAGGAAAGAAGGAAGGAAGGAAAGAAGGAAGGAAAAAAGGAAGGAAGGGAATAAAGGAATGGAAAGGAGGGGAGTGAAGGGAAGCTGGCAAGTAAGTAAAGATTTAATGAAGAAAGGAAGGAAAGAAAAAAGGAAGGAAGGACGGAAAAGAAGGAAGGAAGGAAGTAAAAAAGGAAAAAAGGAAGGATGGAAGGAAAGAAGAAAAGTAAAGAAGGAAAAAAGGAAGGAAGGAAGGAAGGAAGGATGGAAGGAAGGAAGGAATGAGGGAGGTGAGGAAGGAAGGAATGAATGAGGGAGGGGAGAAAGGAAGGAAGGTATGAAGAAAGGAAAGAAGGAAGGAAGGAAAGAAGGAAGGAAAAAAGGAAGGAAGGGAATAAAGGAATGGAAAGGAGGGGAGTGAAGGGAAGCTGGCAAGTAAGTAAAGATTTAATGAAGAAAGGAAGGAAAGAAAAAAGGAAGGAAGGACGGAAAAGAAGGAAGGAAGGAAGGAAGTAAAGAAGGAAAAAAGGAAGGATGGAAGGAAAGAAGAAAAGTAAAGAAGGAAAAAAGGAAGGAAGGAAGGAAGGATGGAAGGAAGGAGGGAATGAGGGAGGTGAGGAAGGAAGGAATGAATGAGGGAGGGGAGAAAGGAAGGAAGGTATGAAGAAAGGAAAGAAGGAAGGAAGGAAGGAAAGTAGGAAAGAATAAAGGAAGTAAGGGAATAAAGGAATGGAAAGGAGGGGAGTGAAGTTAAGCTGTCAAGTAAGTAAAGAATTAAGGAAGGAAGAAAGGAAGGAAGGAAGGAAGGAAGGAAGGAAGGAAGGAACGAAGTAAGGAAGGAAGGATGGATGGAAGGAAGGAAGGAAGGAAGGAAGGAAAGAAGGAAAAAAGGAATGATGGATCTAAAGAAGAAAAGAAAGGAAGGAAGGAAAGAAGTAAAAAAGGAAGGAAGCAAGGAAAGAAGGAAAGGAAGGAAGAAAAAAAGGAAGGAAGGAAGAAAGAAAGAAAGGAAGGTAGGAAAAAAGGAAGGAAGGGAATAAAGGAATGGAAAGGAGGGGAGTGAAGGGAAGCTGGCAAGTAAGTAAAGAAGGAAGGAAGGGAGGAAGGAAAAAAGGAAGGAAAAAAGGAAGGAAGGAAGGAAAAAAGGAAGGAAGGAAGGAAGGAAAGGAGTGGAGGAAAGGAAGGAAGGAATGAGGGAGGGGAAAAAAAAAGGATAGAAGGGTAAAGATGGAAAGGAAGGTAGGGATGAAGAAA
The DNA here is from genome assembly GCF_062004578.1 of Staurois parvus. Lineage (NCBI taxonomy): Eukaryota > Metazoa > Chordata > Amphibia > Anura > Ranidae > Staurois > Staurois parvus. The sequence goes on along the minus strand of NW_028321262.1, from coordinate 8,630 downwards.
GAATAGAAGGAAATCGTGATGGAGAGGGGGGAAGGAAGGAAAAAAGAGAGGAAAGATTGTAGGGATGGAAGTGAAGGAAAGGAAGAAACTTTTTAATGTATTGATCTTTAGTGTAGAGATCTTCGTTCTTGTCCCCACCCAAAATAAGAGCCGTCTGCAAACTGAAATTTCCAACCGAAAGCTTTCAGTAGATCAATTCAATTATTTTAACACCAGTGTTCAATCAAAATAAATCCAATCTGAAATCATTGGCACAGCAAGTAAGTCAATTCCAAATGAGCCATGTCATATTCTTTAAACAGCACTGCAAGTGTCAAGCTTGAAAGTGTCAAGATCATTTATCTTCCTTTCTTAAATCCATTACTCTCTCCTCTGCCAAAGCCAGTTTACCTCATTTCCTACACTATCTGCTTTTTTTTTTTATTTTTCAGCATTTTCTTGCCACCGCTTTGTAAGAAAAACCGCTTCGGCTGTGCTGTGATTTTCCTTGTTTTAGAATCGGCTGTTTTTGTGCTCTGCTCAGATGGAATTTCTTCTCCAGCCTAGCGAGACCAGAACAAGGGATTGTACTCACAACTGAGTGGCATTGGTCTTTTTCATAGACTCTGGAGCTTTGTCTGAATTTGCTATAATGTGTTTAAGCATTCTACTTTATGTGATGCAGGTTAAGCTGTTCCAAAGCCCGCTCATGATCGGTAGAGCATCTTCATCTATCAATCTTTGTGGGACTCGTCCTAAATCACCATGCGCTTCTTGATTCCAAAGTGTGGGAAGACACAAGGGTCTTCCTAGAAAGAGGTGGAGATCACACATAAGGTGTTTCAGCAAACATCTAGCATCCCTTTCAGCAAGGTGTTTGATGGACACAAACATGACAACAAATCAGAAGGCTTCACAATGCCGCGCAATAGATGTTGAAGCAAAGCATTTTTATTTTCTTCCTTTGCATGAAAAAATGCCAGATTTAACTGATTCACTTAGCTTTGTATCAACATCTAGACGGATTAGCACAGGTTCAGTAGGACGTGCACGTTCACATTCTAGCAGCATCTTGGAAAGAGTGGATGAGAATACAAGGGTAGGCTATTTTCTGGAATGCGGGCTAGGATCTCATGCAACTGCTCAGCAAACGTTTGTCAGCTTCATCATAAACGACATACTCCACACTGCGTAACTTCAGATTCCTGTCGTACATCAGAATTTTAAGGTAGTGCAGGTAACTGATCTTCTATCTTGTCCCCACCCAAAATAAGTGCAGTTTGCACATTTTCCAACCGAAAGTAATATTAATTCAAATATTTTAACCCATGCTCCCAGAACACCAGTGTTCGTTGCTCACTGGTTCAATCATAATAAATCCAATCTGCAATCATTGGCACAGCAAGTAAGTCAATTCCAAATGAGCCATGTCATGATCTCTAAACAACACTGGAAGATTTCAAGCTTGAAAGTGTCAAGATCATTCATCTTTCCTTTTCTTAAATCCATTACACTCTCCTCTGCCAAAGGCAGTTTACCCATTTTCCTACACTATCTGCTTTATTTTATTTTTCAGCATTTTCTTTCCCGCTTTGAAAAAAAAAACCCGCTTCGGCTGTGCTGTGATTTTCTGTGTTTGAGAATCTGCTGTTTTCGTACTCTGCTCAGAGTGGAATTTCTTCTTCAGCATGACGAGACCACAACAAGGGATGTACTCGCAACTGTAATTGCGTTGCAGGTTCTGCTGTTCTAAAGCCCGCTCATGATCTGTGATCGATAGAGCATCTTCATCTATCAATCTTTGTTGGACTCCATCACCATGCTCTTCATGATTCGAAAGTGTGGGAAGACACAAGGGTCTTCTTAGAAAGAGGTGGAGATCATACACATAAGGTGTTTCATCATGAGCATCTAATATCTAGCATCTCTTTCAGCACGGTGTTTGGTGGACACAAATATGCTTCACAATGCCGCGCAATAGATGTAGAAGCAAAACAGTTTTACTTTTGCCCTCACATGAAAACATGCAAGTTTTAACTGATTCATTTAGCTTTGTATCAACATCCAGACGGATTCGCCCATGTTAAGTTAGATCTACACGTTCAAATTCTAACAGCATCTTGGAAAGAGTGGCTGAGAAAACCAAGGTTAGGCTGTTTTCTGGAATGTGGGCTAGGATCTCCTGCAGCTGCTCAGCAAAAGTGTTTCTGCTTCATCAAAAATGACACACTGCGTAACTTCAGATTAAGGGCCGTGCATCAGACGGCAATGTGTAATAATGATTATATAAGCATTTTAATTTAGTGCAAGAATCTTGCCCCTTGTCCTCGCCTAAAATAAGAGCAGTCTGCAAACCAGTAAGCTGCTCACTGGTTCAATCTACTCCAATCTGCTCCATCAGATTAGACTGTCGACTTCGTAAGCGGCAGAAGGCTAAGAGTAGCTAAAGTGTAGCATCTTTTCTTGGAGAATGAAAGTATAAAGGAAAAATGACAAAAGTCTTTGCACAGAAAATAGAAAATCCTGACTTCCTTCCGCCCTTTTTCTTTCCTTCGTTTCATCCTTCTTTCATTCTCCTTACTTCATTTACGCTCTTCCTTCCTTTCCATTCCCTTCCATTCCCTTTCCTACATTTCCCCTACCTTCTTTTCCTTCATTCGCTCCCTAAATATCTATCTTCCTTCCTTCCTCCCACCTTTTCCTTCCTTCCTTCTCTTCCCCTCTTTCCATTCTGCTCCCCTTCTCCCTTCCCTCCTGCTCTCCCTTTCCTCCTTCCTTACAACTCTTCCCCTCCTTCCTTCCTCCCTTCTCTCTTTCGTTCTTTTCATCTAGGAAGGAAGGAAGGAAGGAAGGAGGGAAGGAGGGATGGATGAAAGGAAGGAAGGAAAGAAGGAAAAAAGGAAGGATGGAACTAAAGAAGAAAAGGAAGGAAGGAAGGAAGGAAAGAAGGAAAAAAGGAAGGAAGCACGTTGGTCTTCTTCATCATAAACGGCATACACCACACTGCGTAACTTCAGATTCCTGTCGTGCATCAGAATTTTAAGGTAGTGCAGGTAACTGATCTTCTATCTTGTCCCCACCCAAAATAAGTGCAGTTTGCAAATTTTCCAACCGAAAGTAATATTAATTCAAATATTTTAACCCATGCTCCCAGAACACCAGTGTTCGTTGCTCACTGGTTCAATCATAATAAATCCAATTTGCAATCATTGGCACAGCAAGTAAGTCAATTCCAAATGAGCCATGTCATGATCTCTAAACAACACTGGAAGATTTCAAGCTTGAAAGTGTCAAGATCATTCATCTTTCCTTTTCTTAAATCCATTACACTCTCCTCTGCCAAAGGCAGTTTACCCATTTTCCTACACTATCTGCTTTATTTTATTTTTCAGCATTTTCTTTCCCGCTTTGAAAAAAAAAACCCGCTTCGGCTGTGCTGTGATTTTCTGTGTTTGAGAATCTGCTGTTTTTGTTCGTACTCTGCTCAGAGTGGAATTTCTTCTTCAGCATGACGAGACCACAACAAGGGATGTACTCGCAACTGTAATTGCGATGCAGGTTCTGCTGTTCTAAAGCCCGCTCATGATCTGTGATCGATAGAGCATCTTCATCTATCAATCTTTGTTGTACTCCATCACTATGCTCTTCATGATTCGAAAGTGTGGGAAGACACAAGGGTCTTCCTAGAAAGAGGTGGAGATCATACACATAAGGTGTTTCATCATGAGCTACCATATCTAGCAACTCTTTCAGCACGGTGTTTGGTGGACACAAATATGCTTCACAATGCCGCGCAATAGATGTAGAAGCAAAACAGTTTTACTTTTGCCCTCACATGAAGACATGCAAGTTTTAACTGATTCATTTAGCTTTGTATCAACATCCAGACGGATTCGCACATGTTAAGTAAGATCTACACGTTCAAATTCTAACAGCATCTTGGAAAGAGTGGCTGAGAAAACCAAGGTTAGGCTGTTTTCTGGAATGTGGGCTAGGATCTCCTGCAGCTGCTCAGCAAAAGTGTTTCTGCTTCATCAAAAATGACACACTGCGTAACTTCAGATTAAGGGCCGTGCATCAGACGGCCATGTGTAATAATGATTATATAAGCATTTTCATTTAGTGCAAGAATCTTGCACCTTGTCCTCGCCTAAAATAAGAGCAGTCTGCAAACCAGTAAGCTGCTCACTGGTTCAATCTACTCCAATCTGCTCCATCAGATTAGACTGTCGACTTCGTAAGCGGCAGAAGGCTAAGAGTAGCTAAAGTGTAGCATCTTTTCTTGGAGAATGAAAGTGTAAAGGAAACATGACAAAAGTCTTTGCACAGAAAATAGAAAATCCTGACTTCCTTCCGCCCTTTTTCTTTCCTTCGTTCCATCCTTCTTTCATTCTCCTTACTTCATTTACGCTCTTCCTTCCTTTCCATTCCCTTCCATTCCCTTTCCTACATTTCCCCTACCTTCTTTTCCTTCATTCGCTCCCTAAATATCTATCTTCCTTCCTTCCTCCCACCTTTTCCTTCCTTCCTTTCTTCCTTCCTTCCTTCCTTCCTTCCTTCCTTCCTTCCTTCCTTCCTTCATTCCTTCTTGATTCGAAAGTGTGGGAAGACACAAGGGTCTTCCTTCCTTCTCTTCCCCTCTTTCCATTCTGCTCCCCTTCTCCCTTCCCTCCTGCTCTCCCTTTCCTCCTTCCTTTCCCCTCCTTCCTTCCACCCTTCTCTCTTTCGTTCTTTTCCTTTAGGAAGGAAGGAAGGAGGGATGGATGAAAGGAAGGAAGGAAAGAAGGAAAAAAGGAAGGATGGAACTAAAGAAGAAAAGGAAGGATGGAAGGAAGGAAAGAAGGAAAAATGGAAGGAAGCACGTTGGTCTGCTTCATCATAAACGGCATACACCACACTGCGTAACTTCAGATTCCTGTCGTGCATCAGAATTTTAAGGTAGTGCAGGTAACTGATCTTCTATCTTGTCCCCACCCAAAATAAGTGCAGTTTGCAAATTTTCCAACCGAAAGTAATATTAATTCAAATATTTTAACCCATGCTCCCAGAACACCAGTGTTCGTTGCTCACTGGTTCAATCATAATAAATCCTATCTGCAATCATTGGCACAGCAAGTAAGTCAATTCCAAATGAGCCATGTCATGATCTCTAAACAACACTGGAAGTGTCAAGCTTGAAAGTGTCAAGATCTTTCATCTTTCTTTTTCTTAAATCCATTACACTCTCCTCTGCCAAAGGCAGTTTACCTAATTTCCTGCACTATCTGCTTTATTTTATTTTTCAGCATTTTCTTTCCCGCTTTGAAAAAAAAAACCGCTTCGGCTGTGCTGTGATTTTGTGTGTTTGAGAATCTGCTGTTTTTGTTCGTACTCTGCTCAGAGTGGAATTTCTTCTCCAGCATGGCGAGACTAGAACAAGGGATGTACTCGCAACTATATTTGCGATGCAGGTTCTGCTGTTCTAAAGCACGCTCACGATCCGTGATCGATAAAGCCTCTTCATCTATCAATCTTTGTGGGTCTCGTCCTAAATCACCATGCGCCTCTTGATTCCAAAGTGTGGGAAGACACAAGGGTCTTCCTAAAAAGAGGTGGAGATCATACACATAAGGTCTTTCAGCATGAGCTTACCATATCTAGCATCCCATTCAGCAAGTTGTTTTGTGAACACAAAAATGACAACAAATAAGAAGGCTTCACAATGCCGCGCAATAGATGTAGAAGCAAAGCAGTTTTATTTTCTTCCCGCGCATGAAAAAATGCCAGATTTAACTGATTCACTTAGCTTTTTATCAACATCTATACGGATTAGCACAGGTTCAGTAGGACGTGCACGTTCACATTCTAGCAGCATCTTCGAAGAGCTGGATGAGAAAACCAAGGGTAGGCTATTTTCCGGAATGCGGGCTAGGATCTTATGCAGCTGCTCAGCAAACGTTTGTCTGCTTCATCATAAACGACAGACTCCACACTGCGTAACTTCAGATTCCTGTCGTGCATCAGAATTTTAAGGTAATGCAGGTCACTGATCTTCTATCTTGTCCCCACCCAAAATAAGTGCAGTTTGCACATTTTCCAACCGAAAGTAATATTAATTCAAATATTTTAACCCATGCTCCCAGAACACCAGTGTTCGTTGCTCACTGCTTCAATCATAATAAATCCAATCTGCAATCATTGGAACAGCAAGTAAGTCAATTCCAAATGAGCCATGTCATGATCTTTAAACAACACTGGAAGTGTCAAGCTTGAAAGTGTCAAGATCATTCATCTTTCCTTTTCTTAAATCCATTACACTCTCCTCTGCCAAAGGCAGTTTACACCATTTCCTGCACTATCTGCTTTATTATATTTTTCAGCATTTACTTTCCAGCTTTGAAAAGAAAAAACCGCTTCGGCTGTGCTGTGATTTTCTGTGTTTGAGAATCTGCTGTTTTTGTTCGTACTCTGCTCAGAGTGGAATTTCTTCTCAAGTATGGCGAGACCAGCCCGCTCATGATCCTTGATCGATACATCATCTTCAGCTATCAATCTTTGTGGGACTCGTCCAAAATCACCATGCGCTTCTTAATTCTAAAGTGTGGGAAGACACAAGGGTCTTCCTAGAAAGAGGTGGAGATCATACACCTAAGGTGTTTCAGCATGAGCTAACATATATCTAGCATCCCTTTCAGCACGGTGTTTGGTGGACACAAATATGCTTCACAATGCCGCGCAATAGATTTAGAAGCAAAACAGTTACTTTTTGCCCTCACATGAAAAAATGCAAGCTTTAACTGATTCATTTAGCTTTGTATCAACATCCAGACGGATTCGCACATGTTCAGTAAGATCTACACGTTCAAATTCTAGCAGCATCTTGGAAAGAGTGGCTGAGAAAACCAAGGTTAAGCTATTTTCTGGAATGTGGGCTAGGATCTCCGGCAGCTGCTCAGCAAAAGTGTTTCTGCTTCATCAAAAACGACATACTCCACACTGCGTAACTTCAGATTAAGGGCCGTGCATCAGACAGCGATGTGTAATAATGATTATATAAACTGTGACGGAGGAAAGGCAGGACAGAACACACAGAGAGGATGACAAAGCTTTATTGAAACAAACAGACGGCAGTCCTTCAATACGGGGGGTGCCACTAAATGGTAACGAGGGTCCCCACCCACTTATAGTCCACTAGGAGAGCCAAGGGGTGTCCCTGTAACAGGGGTAGTCCGACACAGGAGAGGGCTGTGAGGAGTCACCACCGTAACATTTCAGGTAACAGTGGGGAAGCAGGTACTCACGGAGATCAAGGGGTTCAGTCCAGGCAGGGGATAGATCCAGGCAGATTCACGGGGACAGCAGAAGATTCCTCCACAGTGAAGGGATTACAGGCAGCACATACAGTCCAGGAGATGAGGAGGAGGACGGGGGTGAGAGGAGCTGGCGCTCAGCACAGCCTTCCCTCACACACGCAGCCAGGGGAACATCCACGGGGGTTTCCTTGCTCTCTCTTAAGTATTGAGCTGGTAACCGGATACTTCCTGTCGGGTTACCATGGCAATGGGTCCTGTCCAGAGAGTTCAGGAATTTGTGCACGAAGGGGGAAGGGAGGAGGGGTCCAGAGTAATTTAATTAGGCCATTAGGCCAGTGACACAGGGGACAATTGGAACAATACAGAGCAGGACTCTGAGGGCATGTGATACAAGGCATTAATAAGGGAATTAATAATTGGCAGGCTCCCATACCACGACATAAGCATTTCATTTAGTGCAAGAACCTGATCTTGCACCTTGTCCTCGCCCAAAATAAGAGCAGTCTGCAAAGCAGTAAACTGCTCACTGGTTCAATCCATTCCAATCTGCTCCATCATATTAGACTGTCGACTTTGTGAGCGGCAGAAGGCTAAGAGTAGCTAAAGTCTAGCAGCTGTTTTTGGAGAATGAAGGTGTAAATGAAAAATGACAAAAGTCTTTGCACAGAAAATAGAAATTCCTGACTTCCTTCCGCCCTTTTTCTTTCCTTCGTTCCATAATTCTTTCCTTCTCCTTACTTTATTTACTCTCTTCCTTCCTTTCCATTCCCTTCCATTCCCTTTCCTACATTTCCCCTACCTTCTTTTCCTTCCTTCGCTCCCTAAATATCTATCCTCCTTCCTTCCTCCCACCTTTTCCTTCCTTCCTTTCTTCCTTCCTTCCTTCCTTCCTTCCTTCCTTCATGACTTCTTGATTCGAAAGTGCGGGAAGACACAAGGGTCTTCTTTCCTTCTTTCCTTCATCCCTTCCCTCCTTCCTTCTCTTCCCCTCTTTCCATTTTGCTCCCCTTCTCCCTTCCCTCCTGCCCTCCCTTTCCTCCTTCCTTACAACTCTTCCCCTCCTTCCTTCCTCCCTTCTCTCTTTCGTTCTTTTCCTCTCTTCCTTTCTTCCTTCTTCCCTCCTTAAGGAAGAAAGGCCTTGATTCCCTCCTCCGTTCATCCCTCCCTTCCCTCCCCTCCCCTCCTCTCCTTCATTCCTTCCATTCTTTCCTTTTTTTCCTTCTTTCCTTCCTTATTACCTTCTTTCCCTCCTTCCCTTTCTTCCTTCTTTCATTTTCTCAATTTTCTATTCTATTCTATCTTTCTTTCTTTCCTTCCTTCCTTTTTTTCGTCCTTCCTTTCCTCCTTCCTTCCTTTCTT
>NW_028321261.1:57500-62983 GCF_062004578.1 Staurois parvus | reverse complement strand
CGCCGCCTCTGGCCGTCCCCCACGCTCCGCCCGCCGCCTCTGACCGTCCCCCACGCTCCGCCTCTGACCGTCCCCCACGCTCCGCCTCTGGCCGTCCCCCACGCTCCGCCTCTGGCCGTCCCCCACGCTCCGCCCGCCGCCTCTGGCCGCCCCCACGCTCCGCCCTCCGCCTCTGGCCGTCCCCCACGCTCCGCCCGCCGCCTCTGGCCGCCCCCACGCTCCGCCCGCCGCCTCTGGCCGCCCCCACGCTCCGCCCTCCGCCTCTGGCCGTCCCCCACGCTCCGCCCGCCGCCTCTGACCGTCCCCCACGCTCCGCCTCTGACCGTCCCCCACGCTCCGCCCGCCGCCTCTGGCCGCCCCCACGCTCCGCCCTCCGCCTCTGGCCGTCCCCCACGCTCCGCCCGCCGCCTCTGGCCGTCCCCACGCTCCGCCCTCCGCCTCTGGCCGTCCCCACGCTCCGCCCGCCGCCTCTGACCGTCCCCCACGCTCCGCCCGCCTCCTCTGACCGTCCCCCACGCTCCGCCCGCCGCCTCTGACCGTCCCCCACGCTCCGCCTCTGACCGTCCCCCACGCTCCGCCTCTGGCCGTCCCCCACGCTCCGCCTCTGGCCGTCCCCCACGCTCCGCCCGCCGCCTCTGGCCGCCCCCACGCTCCGCCCTCCGCCTCTGGCCGTCCCCCACGCTCCGCCCGCCGCCTCTGGCCGCCCCCACGCTCCGCCCGCCGCCTCTGGCCGCCCCCACGCTCCGCCCTCCGCCTCTGGCCGTCCCCCACGCTCCGCCCGCCGCCTCTGACCGTCCCCCACGCTCCGCCTCTGACCGTCCCCCACGCTCCGCCCGCCGCCTCTGGCCGCCCCCACGCTCCGCCCTCCGCCTCTGGCCGTCCCCCACGCTCCGCCCGCCGCCTCTGGCCGTCCCCACGCTCCGCCCTCCGCCTCTGGCCGTCCCCACGCTCCGCCCGCCGCCTCTGACCGTCCCCCACGCTCCGCCCGCCTCCTCTGACCGTCCCCCACGCTCCGCCCGCCGCCTCTGACCGTCCCCCACGCTCCGCCCGCCGCCTCTGGCCGTCCCCCACGCTCCGCCCTCCGCCTCTGGCCGTCCCCCACGCTCCGCCCGCCGCCTCTGGCCGCCCCCACGCTCCGCCCGCCGCCTCTGGCCGCCCCCACGCTCCGCCCTCCGCCTCTGGCCGTCCCCCACGCTCCGCCCGCCGCCTCTGGCCGCCCCCACGCTCCGCCCGCCGCCTCTGGCCGCCCCCACGCTCCGCCCTCCGCCTCTGGCCGTCCCCCACGCTCCGCCCGCCGCCTCTGACCGTCCCCCACGCTCCGCCTCTGACCGTCCCCCACGCTCCGCCTCTGACCGTCCCCCACGCTCCGCCCGCCGCCTCTGGCCGCCCCCACGCTCCGCCCTCCGCCTCTGGCCGTCCCCCACGCTCCGCCCGCCGCCTCTGGCCGTCCCCACGCTCCGCCCTCCGCCTCTGGCCGTCCCCACGCTCCGCCCTCCGCCTCTGGCCGTCCCCACGCTCCGCCCGCCTCCTCTGACCGTCCCCCACGCTCCGCCCGCCTCCTCTGACCGTCCCCCACGCTCCGCCCGCCGCCTCTGACCGTCCCCCACGCTCCGCTTGCCTCCTCTGACCGTCCCCCACGCTCCGCCCGCCGCCTCTGACCGTCCCCCACGCTCCGCCCGCCGCCCCTGGCCGATTCCCCACGCTCCGCCTCTGGCTGTCCCCCACGCTCCGCCCGCCCCCTCTGACCGTCCCCACTCTCAGCAGGACCCCTCAATAGGTATGGTCAGAGGTGTAATTGCTGAGTGAAGGGACGGTCAGCCTTAACTAAATACGGTTTTGGTAAAAAAAACAAAACTTTTTATCAGGACAAGTAGATCGGGACCGCGATTTAGTCCCTCGGACAAGTATTTTTTACAAAAAATGTCCACACCCCTGGACTGTTCTATAAATTCCCGGTTTAGTTCGGCTTCTGATGTTTTTTCTTCTTCTCGCCCCTTTTTCAGGTTAAGAAATATCACCGCTTAAAAGAAGAAGCCAGCAAGAGGGCCGCCACCCTGGCGCAAGAATTGGAAAAGTTTAACCGCGATCAGAAGGCTGACCAAGATCGCCTGGATTTGGAGGAGAGGAAGAAAGTGGAGACTGAAGTACGAGTGCAAACTGCTTCCCCCGCGTCCTCTGCTTCCCTCGCTTCCTCTGCTTCCCCCGCCTCCTCTGCTTCCCCCGCTTCCTCTGCTTTCCCTCACTTCCTCTGCTTTCCCTCACTTCCTCTGCTTTCCCTCACTTCCTCTGCTTTCCCTCACTTCCTCTGCTTTCCTCGCTTCCTCTGCTTTCCTCGCTTCCTCTGCTTCCCTCGTTTCCTCTGCTTCCTCTGCCTCCCTCGCTTCCTCTGCTTCCCTCGCTTCCTTTGCTTCCCTCGCTTCCTCTCTTCCTCTGCTTCCCTCGCTTCCTCTGCTTCCCTCGCTTCCTCTGCTTCCCTCGCTTCCTCTGCTTCCCTCGCTTCCTCTGCTTCCCTCCGCTTTCCCCGCTTCCTCTGCTTTCCCCCGCTTCCTCTGCTTTCCCCCGCTTCCTCTGCTTTCCCCCGCTTCCTCTGCTTTCCCCCGCTTCCTCTGCTTCCCTCGCGTCCTCTGCTTCCCTCGCTTCCTCTGCTTTCCCCCGCTTCCTCTGCTTTCCCCCGCTTCCTCTGCTTTCCCCCGCTTCCTCTGCTTTCCCCCGCCTCCTCTGCTTTCCCCCGCCTCCTCTGCTTTCCCCCGCCTCCTCTGCTTTCCCCCGCTTCCTCTGCTTTCCCCCGCTTCCTCTGCTTTCCCCCGCTTCCTCTGCTTTCCCCCGCTTCCTCTGCTTTCCCCCGCTTCCTCTGCTTTCCCCCGCTTCCTCTGCTTTCCCCCGCTTCCTCTGCTTTCCCCCGCTTCCTCTGCTTTCCCCAGCTTCCTCTGCTTCCCCCTGCTTCCTCTGCTTTCCCCCGCCTCCTCTGCTTTCCCCCGCCTCCTCTGCTTTCCCCCGCCTCCTCTGCTTTCCCCCGCCTCCTCTGCTTTCCCCCGCCTCCTCTGCTTTCCCCCGCCTCCTCTGCTTTCCCCCGCCTCCTCTGCTTTCCCCCGCCTCCTCTGCTTTCCCCCGCTTCCTCTGCTTTCCCCCGCTTCCTCTGCTTTCCCCCGCCTCCTCTGCTTTCCCCCGCTTCCTCTGCTTTCCCCCGCTTCCTCTGCTTTCCCCCGCTTCCTCTGCTTCCTCCTGCTTTCCCCCGCTTCCTCTGCTTTCCCCCGCTTCCTCTGCTTTCCCCCGCTTCCTCTGCTTTCCCCAGCTTCCTCTGCTTCCTCCTGCTTTCCCCCGCTTCTTCTGCTTTCCCCCGCTTCCTCCCGTGTCCTCTGCTTTCCCCCGCGTCCTCTGCTTTCCCCCGCTTTCCCCCGCGTCCTCTGCTTTCCCCGCCTCCTCTGCTTCCCTTTCTTCTGATTTCCCCGCTTCCCTGTACCTTCCAGACCCATAATAAACATGATCGGAATGCTGTATATTCGTTATTTTTTTCATTTTATTTTTGTGTTCCTAATTCAGGCGAAAATCAAACAGAAATTGCGTGAAATAGAAGAAAACCAAAAGAGAATCGAAAAATTGGAGGAATATATCGCCACCAGCAAGTATGTAGCATTCTGTTTTCTGAACCAAACTCTTCCAAAACTAGTGAACCGGTTCACACCCGGCCTATAGTAGTTCATTGGCTGGGCAGGACTTTCGCCGTTCTGGGAGGACGTCATAAAGCCCCACCCACAACCCCCCCTCGCCCTCCCTTCCCCGAAAGGAGACTCGCACGTGCGATCCGTCACTGGCTGCGTCCGCTGGATGACTGACCCGGTTAATGGCCCACTGGCCGGTACCGTGTGAATGCTGTTTACAATTGTCACGATTGGTCAAACGATGAATGGATTCAGTTCGTGCAACTCATTGTTACAATCCGTGTTGTTAGCTGTGATTGGTCACAGTGATCACATGATATAGGCGGGGCCAGTTACAGCCCACCTGTACCATGTGATTCGCTGTGGCCAATCATGGCTAATCCCAATAAAACAAAATGAATACATCGATTTCCTTCAGTAAAATGCTTGCTTATGGCAGTGAAATTTGTTGCTAGAAACAATCGTGTAAAAAAAAAAAAAAAAAAAATCACTTCCCCAGAGTAGTACAATGTTACTGTGGTAATAATGTGTAAAAAAAACAAAACAAAACCCTGATTACTTCCCCAGAGTAGTACAATGTTACTATGGTAATAATGTGTAAAAAAAAAAACAACAAAACCCTGATTACTTCCCCAGAGTAGTACAATGTTACTATGGTAAGCTATCATAATTTTGTAAAAAAAAAACCCCAAAAAAACAAAATCTTGATCACTTCCCCAGAGTAGTACAATGTTGCTATAGTAAGCTTTTTCTTTTTCTTTTTTTTTTATCAATACATTTCAAATATATTGTATGTTTTTAAAAATACAAATCTACAGTTTTTGGAATGCATTTATAAATATTATAATTACGTGTTTTTTTTACTATGGTAATAATGTGTAAAAAAAAAAAATCAAAACCCTGATTACTTCCCCAGAGTAGTACTATGCTACTATGGTAATAATGTGGGGAAGTGATCAGGGTTTTGTTTTTTTTACAGAGTAGTACAATGTTACTATGGTAAGCTATCATAATTTTGTTAAAAAAAAAAAAAAAAGCCCTGATCACTTCCCCAGAATAGTACAATGTTACTATGGTAATGTGTAGTAAAAAAAAAAAAAAAAAAATCAAAACCCTGATTATTTCCCCAGAGTAGTACTATGTTACTATGATAATAATGTGTAAAAAAACAAAACCCTGATCACTTCCCCAGAGTAGTACTATGTTACTATGATAATATTGTGTAAAAAAACAAAACCCTGATCACTTCCCCAGAGTAGTACTATGTTACTATGATAATATTGTGTAAAAAAACAAAACCCTGATCACTTCCCCAGAGTAGTACAATGTTACTATGGTAAGCTTTTTTTTTTTTAACAATACATTTCAAATATATTGTATGTTTTTAAAAATACAAATCTAAATTTTTGGAATGCATTTAAAAATGTTAAAATTACTTTTTTTTTTTTTTTTTACTATGGTAATGTGTAAAAAAACAAAACAATCCTGATCACTTCCCCAGAGTAGTACAATGTTACTATGGTAATAATATGTAAAAAAAAAAAATCAAAATCCTGATCACTTTCCCAGAGTAGTACTATGTTACTATGGCAATAATGGGTAAAAAAATTAAATCCTGATCACTTCCCCAGAGTAGTACTATTTTACTATGATAATATTGTGTAAAAAAACAAAACCCTGATCACTTCCCCAGAGTAGTACAATGTTACTATGGTAAGCTTTTTTTTTTTTAACAATACATTTCAAATATATTGTATGTTTTTTTAAAAATACAAATCTACATTTTTGGAATGCATTTAAAAATATATGTTAAAATTACGTTTT